>NC_059117.1:53873230-54150730 GCF_020740685.1 Jaculus jaculus
TGGAGGTGGACGTGGGGCTGCCGGCAGCTGGGGAGCCGGATGAAGGCACCAGGGCAGGGCCTCCGATGGACTCAGTGATAGGCCCACCCCAGTGCCAGTTTGCCCAACTCCCTGAAGAGAAAAAGGAGCCTGAGATCATGAAACTAGAAATGGACCACCCGTCCTGCATCAGACCTATATACGCTGGGAAATGTTTTGATCGGATGCCATGGTGGCCAAGCGTAAGTTTCTGTGTGTTTGTCCCACCCCCTCCCCGCTAGTATTTTCCCTAGAAAGTCTCTTTAGATGACGGGGCTAGAGTGATGGCTTAGCACTTGCCTGTGAAGCCTAAGGACCCAGGCTTGATTTCCCAGTACCCACTTAAGCCAGATGCACAAGGTGGCTCATGCACCTGGCGTTCTTTTACAGTGGCTAGAGGCCCTGCTCCGCCCATTCTCTCTTCTCTCTCTTTCTCAAATAAATAAAATATTTTGAAAGTATCTATAGATGATATTATTAAGATGGTATGGTGGTGAGACTTATTTGGGTTTGTGGAGACAAGTCACAAAGATGCCATTGAGGTTATATTTTTATTAATTAAATTTATTCTCAAGCAGAGAGGGGGACAGAGAGAGAGAGAGAGAGAGGAGAGAGGAGAGAGGAGAGAGAGGAAACCTGGAGCTCATTCTGTAGGCCAGGCTGGCCTCAAATTCACAGTGGTCCTCCTACCTCAGTGTTTTGAATGCTGGGATTAAAGGTGTGAGCCCCATGCCCACTTGTACTTGAACTCTTTAAAAAATTTTAAAATATTTTATTTATTTGAGAGAGAGAGACAGAAAAAGTCAGGCAGGAGAAAGAAAGAGAGAGGAGAGTGGGTGGGTAAGGGCGACCTTCTGCCACCGCAAATGCAATCCAGATGCATGTGCCACTCTGTGCATCTGGCTTTACGTGGGTACTGGGGAATCAAACCCAGGCCATCAGGTTTTGCAAGCAAGCACCATTAGCCACTGAGATATCTCTCCAACTCCTAATTTTTTTTTTTAATTCAAGAGTCAGAATTCTGGGGAGATGGCTTAGTGGTTAAAAGCACTTGCTTGAAATGCCTGACAGCCTAGGCTTGTGCAGTGGCACATGTCTGCAGTTCATTTGACACCACAGGAAGCCCTGGCATGCTCATGCTCTCCCTCCCTTACTCTCTTTCTTACAAATAAATACTTTTTTTAAAAAAGAGTCATATAGTATCAGGCATGCCAGGGCCTTTTATCACTGTACTGAAAAGCTGAACTCAGGCCATGAGACTTTGCAAGCAAGTGAGAGAAAGAATGGGCTAGGGCCTCTTGCCACTGCAAATGAACTCTAGACATATGTGCTACTTGATGTATCTGGGTTTATATGGGTACTAGGGAATTGAACCTGGGACCATCAGGCTTTGCAAGCAAGTTCCCGAGCTCTCTTTCTAGCTGAGCCATCTCTCTGGCCCACCTTGTAATTTTTTTTTTCTTTTTCTTTGGCTTTTTGTGGTAGGGTTTCACTCTAGTCCAGGCTGACCTGGAATTCACTATGGAGTCTCAGGGTGGCCTCGAACTCATGGCAATCCTCCTACCTCTCTCTCCTGAGTGCTGGGATTAAAGATGTGCACCACCACGCCCAGTTTTGTATCTTTTTTTTAAAAAAATATTTATTTATTTATTTGCAAAGAGGGAAAGAGAAAAAAATATGAATAAGCTCGCCAGGGCCTGTAGCCACTGCAAATGAACTCCAGACGCATGTACCACCTTGTGTAGCTGGGTTACGTGGGTACTAGGGAATCGAACCTGAGTCCTTAGACTTTGCAGGCAAGTGCCTTAATTGCTACACCATCTCTCCAGCCCACAAACTTTTTTTTTTTGCAAGGTAGGGTCTTGCTCTAGCTCAGGTTGACCTAGAATTCACTATGTGGTCTCAAGATGGGTTTGAATTCACAGCTATCCTCCTAACTCTGCCTCCCAAGTGCTGGAATTAAAGGCATGCACCACCAAGTCCGGCCCCACAAACATATGTATATATATATATATAACCATACATACACACACACACATATACATATATATATATTTTCACAAACATAGTTTTGAGAAATGAAAGACAAGTTGGACGATTAAACTGGGAAAGAATAGAGGAGAGGCAGGTCTGAGAGTGGGGTACTTAGGAGTGTCATGTTTAGCCCAGGTTGACCTCTACATTGTTATGTAGCCCAGGATGGCCTCAAACTCATGATCCTAAGATGTTGTGGGGATAAAAGACCTTGCACAGTGAAGCCAGGGCTTCTGTGGTTTTGTCTGGGTCTGCTGACTTCCTACCTTTGGGACTCCTGGCGTTCTTCCATCTTGACTCATTTTGCTTTCTCGTTCTGTCACTGGATTTCCCCAGGTGCTCCCATTTCTCTGTGCCTGCTTCCTGTTTCTGGAGTGTTCTGCAGGTTTGTACTCCTGATCCTATCTCTCTCTCTCACACACACCCCAGTTTCCAAAACAGATAGTTCTAGAACCTCTATATCCATCACAGCTCACACCTTCCTCCTTTCTTTCAAAAGCTTATAGTTAATGCCAGGCATGGTGGCACATACCTTTAATCCCAGCATTCAGGAGACATAGGTAGGAGGAGTGCTTTCTGTGAGTTCAAGGCCAGACGGAGATTCCACAGTGAATTCCAAGGTCAGCCTGGGCTACAGCAAAACCCTACCAAGAAAAATAAAAACAAACAAATGAAAACAATTTAATTAAGCCTGGGGAAGTGGTGCCACACCTTTAATCCCAGCAGTCAGGCAGAGGTTGGATAATTTCTGTGAGTTCAAGGCTAGCCTGGGACAACAGAGTGAGCTCCAGGTCAGTCTGGGCTACAGTGAAACTCTACCTGAGATGGGGGTGGGATGGGTGGCCGGGTGAGGCAGAGAAGAGTTGCTAAGCAGCTAGAAATGATGGGGTATGCCTGCAGGTGCCTATCATGCCAGCACTCTGAACACTGAGGCCAGAGGAAGGTCACCTTGAGTTCAAGGCCAGCCTGTGCTACAAAATTAGACCTCCTTCTCAAAAAAAAAAAAAAAAAAAATCAAAAGTTTTGCATTCAGGGACTTTGTAGCTTATCTCCTGGGAGTGCTGAGGGAGGGAGGGAGACACAGGTCATCTGGGCACCAGGATGGTTCGAGGTGCTGCTCAAAGAAGCTGTTGGGTTGCAAATTGTTAGAAATGAGTCTGGGCAGCTTAGTGATTAAAGTGATAGCCTGAAAAGCCCAAGGTCCTAGGTTCAACTCCCCAGAACCTGGTGGCACATGCTTCTGGAGTTTGTTTGCAGCAGCTAGAGGCCCTGGCATGCCCATTCTCCCCACCCCTGTCTCTCAAATAAATAAATATTAAAAAGAAAAAAGAAAGAAAGGAGTCTGGGGTCCTAGAATGACCACAAAAGCCACAGCACATTGGCAAGGCCATGCTTCCTTCTGCAGAAGGGCGCTTGCTCTCAGCTCAGGCAAGCAAGCCTGCCCAACAGGAAGTCCCCTGGGTATTTTATCCCAGTATTTTGTCCCCTGTTTCACTCTGATTGATCAGAGCTCATCCTCGAAGCTTCACGTTGATTGGTTAAAATATTTAAAAAAACCCCACAAGGTGCAGTTTCTAGGGGAAACCTAAAAGAATGAAAGCTTGAGGGACTTTTTGTCAAATACAGAAATAGAACCTTTGGGTTGTTAACTTCTGGTCTCAAGGAAAGCTTGACATTCTTCCACAATTGAGTTTCTCTTTTTAAGCTTTCGACAGAAAGCACAGCCCCCTTTCCCTCTCCCATATTTCTTATTTATTTATTTATTTATTTTGGGTTTTAGAGGTACAATATCGTTCTAGCCCAGGCTGACCTGGAATTCACTATGCAGTCTCAGGGTGGCCTGTAACTGATGGCAATCCTCCTACCTCAGCCTCCTGAGTGCTGGGATTAAAGGCGTGCACTACCATACCTATCTTATTTATTTATTTTTATATTTTATTTATTTTCAAGGAGAGAGAGAGAGAAAATGGGCATACCAGGTGCTCCAGCCCCTGCAAACCAACTCCAGATGCATGCGCCACTTTGTGCATTTGGCTTTACATGGGTACTGGGGAATTGAACCTGGGTCCTTGGGCTTCCTAAGCAAGTGCCTTAACTGCTGAGCCATCTCTCCAGCTCCTCTCTCATATTTCTTACAAAGTAAAGGTATTCTCTGATGAATCCATGAGGGCCATCAGACCATTCCATCTGTTGAAATAGCCATTGGTCCATAGACACAGAGGTTCAAGTCTATAATCCCCATATTTGGGAGGTAGGGACAAGAGGATCAGAAGTTCAAGGTCACTCTTAGCTACACTAACAGTTTGAGGCCAGCTTGGGCTACGTAAGACCTGACTCATTACTCTCCCCCACTTACACATTAATTGGGATGGAACTAGCTCAGCAGAGAAATTTTCTAATAGTGGCCTGACAAGAGATTTTTGGAGAGTTCTTCAAAAACCACAAAGAGCTGGAGAGAAGGCTCAGATGTTAAGGCACTTGCCTACAAAGTCTAACAACCCGGGTCTAGTTCCCTAGTTCCCAAGTAAAGCCTGATGCACAAAGTGGCACATGGGTCTGGAATTTATTTACAGCGGCTAGAGGGCTTGGCATGGCCACTCTCTTTCTCTCTCTCTGCTTGCAAATAAATTAGTAAAAATATTTACTTTAATAAAAGCCACAACGAAGGGGCTGGAGAGATGGCTTAGTAGTTAAAGTGCTTGCTTGCAAAGCCTAAGGATCTGAGTTCAGTTCCCCAGTACTCAGGTAAATCAGATGCACAAGCTGCCTCAAATGCGTCTGAAGTTCGTTTGCAGTGGCTAGAGTCCCTGGTATGCCCATTCTCTCTTTCTCTCTGCCCCTCGTTGTCTCCCTCAAATAAAATACATAAATAAGCCGGGTGTGGTGGCACATTCCTTTAATCCCAGCACTCAGGAGGCAGAGGTAGGAAGATCGCTACCACAGTTCGAGGCCACCCTGAGGCTGCTACATAGTGAATTCCAGATCAGCCTGAGCTAGAGTGAGACCCTACCTCGAAAAACCAAAATAAATAAGTACAAAATAAAAATAAACAAATAAATAAAATATTTTAAAAAACCCAAAGATTTTGGGTAAAAAGAGTCGCATATATGTGTGTGTGCTGGGATTTGATCCTGGACAGGCAGGCTCTGCAAACAAGTGCTTTTGCAAACCACTGAGCCATCTCCCTAGTCCTAGAATGAATCTTTTTTTTTAAAAATTTTTATTAGCATTTTCCATGATTATAAAAAAAAATCCCATGTTAATTCCCTCCCTCCCTCCCCCTCCACTTTCTCCTTTGAAATTCCATTCTCCATCATATTACCTCCCCATCACAATCATTGTACTTACATATATACAATATCAACCTATTAAGTACCCTCCTCCCTTCCTTTCTCTTCCCTTTATGTCTCCTTTTTAACTTACTGGCCTCTGCTACTGAGTTTTTTCCTTCTCACGCAGAAGCCCAATCATCTGTAGCTAGGATCCACATATGAGAGAGAACATGTGGCGCTTGGCTTTCTGGGCCTGGTTTACCTCACTTAGTATAATCCTTTCCAGATCCATCCATTTTTCTGCAAATTTCATAACTTCATTTTTCTTTACCGCTGAGTAGAACTCCATTGTATAAATGTGCCACATCTTCATTATCCACTCATCTGTTGAGGGACATCTAGGTTGGTTCCATTTCCCAGCTATTATAAATTGAGCAGCAATAAACATGGTTGAGCATGTACTTCTAAGGAAATGAGATGATTCCTTCGGATATATGCCTAGAAGTGCTATAGCTGGGTCATATGGTAGATCAATCTTTAGCTGTTTTAGGAACCTCCACAGTGATTTCCACAATGGCTGGACCAGATTGCATTCCCACCAGCAGTGTAGAAGGGTTCCTTTTTTCCACATCCCCGCCAACATTTATGATCGTTTGTTTTCATGATGGTAGCCAATCTGTGAGATGAGATGGAATCTCAATGTAGTTTTAATCTGCCTTTTCCTGATGACTAGTGACGTAGAACATTCTTTTAGATGATTATATGCCGTTCGTATTTCTTCCTTTGAGAATACTCTATTTAGCTCCATAGCCCATTTTTTGATTGGCTTGTTTGATTCCTTATTATTTAACTTTTTGAGTTCTTTGTATATCCTAGATATTAATCCTCTATCAGATATATAGCTGGCGAAGATTTTTTCCCATTCTGTGGGTTGCCTCTTTGCTTTTTTCACTGTGTCCTTTGCAGTGCAAAATGTTTGTAATTTTCTGAGGTCCCAGTGATTAATCTGTGGTTTTATTGCCTGAGCATTTGGGGTTGTATTCAGAAAGTCTTTGCCAAGACCAATATGTTGCAGGGTTTCCCCTACTTTTTCCTCTAGCAGTTTCAGAGTTTCAGGTCTGATGTTAAGGTATTTAATACATTTGGACTTAATTCTTGTGCATGGCAAGAGAGAAGAATCTATTTTCATCCTTCTGCAGATACATATCCAGTTTTCCCAACACCATTTGCTGAAGAGGTTGTCTTTTCTCCAATGAGTATTTTGGGCATTTTTATCGAATATCAGGTGGCTATAGCTACTTGGGCTTACATCTGGGTCCTCTATTCTGTTCCACTGATCTACATGTCTGTTTTTGTGCCAATACCATGCTGTTTTTGTTACTATGGCTCTGTAGTATAGGTTAAAATCAGGTATGGTGATACCACCAGCCTTATTTTGGTTGCTCAGTATTATTTTAGATATTCGAGGTGTTTTGTGATTCCAAATGAATTTTTGGATTGTTTTTTCTATTTCCATGAAGAAAGCCTTTGGAATTTTGATAGGGATTGCATTAAATGTGTAGATTGCTTTAGGTAAGATTGCCATTTTCACAATATTGATTCTTCCAATCCAGGAACAGGGGATGTTTCTCCACTTTCTAGTGTCTTCTGCAATTTCTCGCTTGAGTGTTTTAAAGTTCTCATTGTAGAGATTCTTTACTTCCTTCGTCAGGTTTATTCCAAGGTACTTTATTTATTTATTTTTTTTGATGCAAATGTGAATGGGAGTGATTCTCTGATTTCATCCTCTGTGTGTTTGTTGTTAGCATATATGAAGGCTACTGATTCTAGAATGAACCTTGAATTGGATTGCAAATGGAAGAATCAGTGGAAACTCATGATATATGCATTAGTATGCATATGTATAGGTATAAGTATATGCATATATGTATATATATATGGCTCTACACACATCTGACTAGCCAGAATAGTAGAGAAGTAACATAAATGCAACATAAATGTGGGAGCATGTTCATGCTTGCATTTCCTGACCATCCTTGTGTAGTATCCAGGGGCAATGTCTGTGGAGCAGCAGTCAGTATGACAAGATCCATCCCCCCTCCTTTTCTGTTGTTTTTTGAGGTAGAGTCTTAGCTCCAGTACAGGCTGACATGAAATTCATCACGTAGTCTCAGGCTGGCCTTGAGCTCACAGGGCTCCTCCTACCTTTGCCACTCTAGTGCTGGGATTAAAGGCGTGGACCACTACACCTGGCCCCTTTCCCCTCATTTATTTATTTTATTTGAGAAACTAAAAAAGAGAGAGGCAGATAGAGCGAATGGGCACACCAGGGCCTCCAGCCTCTGCAAATGAATTCCAGATGCATGTGCCGCCTTGTGTACCTGGCTTATGTGGGTCCTGGGGAATCGAACCTAGGTACTTTGGCATTTAGGGCAAGTGTCTTATCTGCTAAGCCATCTCTCCAGCCCCCCTTTTTTTCTGTTTTAAAAAGGGCTGGAGAGATGGCTTAGCAATTAAGGCACTTGCTCAAAAAGCCAAAAGACCCAGGTTTGATTCCCCAGGACCCACATAAGCCAGGTGCACAAGGTAGTGCATGCATCTGGAGTTCATTAGTGGTGGCCAAAGGCTCTAGAGTGCCCACTCTTTCTCTCTCCTTATCTGCCTTTCTCTCTCTCTCTTACAAATAAATAAAAATAAAATAAAGTAATTAAAAATTATTTATTTGCAAGGAAGGGAGAGAGAGAGAGAGAGAGAGAGAGAGAGAGAGAGAGAGAGAGATAGACAGAATGGGCTTGCCAGGGTCTCTTACCACTGCAAACAAACATCAGATGCATGTGGAAAAAAAATGTAGACCTTCCTCTTTTTAATTTTATTTACTTATTTATTTGACACACACACACACACACACACACACACACAGAGAGAGAGAGAGAGAGAGAGAGAGAGAGAGAGAGAGAGAGAGAGAGAGAGGGAGAGAGAGAATATGGGTCCTCCAAGGCATCTAGCCACTGCAAATGAACTGCAGATGCATGTGCATCTGGCTTTGTATTGGCTCCTGGGGAACCAGATCCAGGTCCTTAGGTTTTGCAGGCAAGTGCCTTCATCACTGAGCAATCCCTCCAGCCCAATAAATAAAAATTTTAAAGTAACTTTTTTGGATGGTGGTATCACCATACCTGACTTTAACCTATATCACAGAGCCATAGTAACAAAAACAGTATGGTGCTGACACAAAATCGGTTACATAGATCAATGGAACAGAATAGAGGACCCAGATATAAGTCCGGGCAGCTACAGCCACCTGATCTTTGACAAAAGTGCCAAAAATACTCATTGGAGAAAAGATAGCCTCTTAAATGGTTCTGGGAAAACTGGATATCTATATGTAGAAGGATGAAAATAGATCCTTGTCTTTCTCCATGCATAAGCATTAAGTCCACATGGATCAAAGACCTTAATATCAGACCCCAAACTCTGAAACTGCTAGAGGAAAAAGTAAGGACACCTTTCATCATATTGGTGTACACAATAACCTTGTGAATATAACTCCAGTTGCTAAAGAAATAAAACCACTAATCAACCACTGGGACCTCATGAAATTACAAAGCTTTTGTACAGCAAAAGACACTGTGAATAGAGCAAAGAGACAACCTACAGAATAGGAGAAAATCTTTGCCAGCTATACATCTGGCAGAGGATTAATATCCAGGAACTAAATAATAAGAAATCAAAAAACCCAATTTAAAATGGGCTATGGAAATAAACAGAGTTCTCAAAAGAAGAAATACAGATGGCCGACAAACATCTAAAAAAATGTTCTACATCCTTAGCCATTAGGGAAATGCAAATTAAAACTACTTTGAGAGCCAGGCGTGGTAGTGCATGCCTTTAGTCCAGTACTCAGGAGGCACAGGTAGGAGGATCACCATGAGTTCAAGGCCACCCTGAGACTACATAATGAATTCCAGGTCAGCCTGAACTAGAGTGAGACTCTACCTTGAAAAAAACAAAAACAAAAACAAAACAAAAAAAATGACTTTGAGATTCCATTTCACTCTTGTGGCTATTATCAAGAAATCAAATGACAATAAATGCTGGTGAGGATTCAGAAAAAGAGAAACCCTACTACAATGTTGGTGGGCATGCAATCTCGTCCAGCCATTGTGGAGGTTCCTGAGACAGCTAAAAATAGATTTACCACATTACCAAGCTAAAGCACTCCTAGGCATATATCCTAAGGACTGGTCTCACTACCTTAGAGATACTTGCACATCCATGTTTTTCTCTATTCACAATAGCTAGAAAATAGAACCAGCCTAGATGTCTCTCAGTTGATGAGTGAATAATGAAGATGTGGTACATTTATACAATGGAGTTCTATTCATCGGTAAAGAAAAATGAAATTTGCAGGGAAATGGATGGATTTGGAAAGGATTATACTTACTGAATTAACCCAGGCTCACAAAGCCAAGTGCCGCATGTTCTCTCTTATATGTGGATCCTAGTTACAAATGTTTCGACTTGTATGTGAGTGGGAATAAAACTCAATAGCAGAGGCCAGTAAGCTAGAAAGGGGATATAAGGGAGGGAGGAGAGGGGGAGACTTAATGAGGATGGTATTGTATATATGTAAGTAGAAGAACAGATAGATTATGAGGGTTAAGATCTAAGTGAGGTTGGGGCAAGAGATGGAGTAAAGGAAAAGTGGGGAGAGGGTTAATCAAAATCTAAGAGGGTATGAATAAGTCATATAGAAACTTACTTTTTTTGGACAATGCTGCATACAAAAGCCATAGATTGTTACTGGAAAAATTTCAGTGCCAGGGATGGATACCTTCCAGTGAGTTGTTGGCCAGGGAGATCCCTGATGCCCCAAAACATTACAGGTCATTGCTAAGGCCCTTGGTTTCCCACCAGGAATAAATGGTAAGACCCTGTTACTGAAGACTCCACATATTTGGGCAGCAAGGTCACTGAGAAGTCCTGCTGGAGCTGAGTTGAAATCCTCTTTCCTATATGCCAGCTGACAGAAAGCTGGAAACACATGCTAAATGCAGTTCCATGGGAGGGAGAAGTCATCAGTGGAGATAAACAAAGGTGGACTCTGCAAGCCTTAAGTTTACCAGACAGGTCAAATGAGCCAACAGGTGCAGCAGTGGCATGTCTGTGATGGGGGCAATCAACCTGTCTGTAACTGGACTGGAGGCCGGCTCCATGGGAGGGAATATATCCCTGATACTAAAAACCTACAACAGGGTAGTCATGAGCCCTAGGGGTGTAACATCTGCTGCTGTCTGGCTAAATGTATATATTATGCTCACCAAACTGCCTGATAAGCACTTCTCTTAATGTTCATACCCTTACATTAATGCTACTCTCACTTTTGGTTAGAGAAGCTTCTCTTTTCAGATGGTGACCTTGGGATGACTCATCTGTAGCTAGGATCCACATATGAGGGAGAACATGTGGCACTTTGCTTTCTGGGCCTGGGTTACCTCACTAAGTATAATCCTTTCCAGATCCATCCATCTCCCTGAAAATTTCATAATTTCTTTCTTTTATTTTATTTTTTGATTTTTTGAGGTAAGGTTTCACTCTACCTGGAATTCAGTATGTATTCTCCGCGTGGCCTTGAACTCAAGCCAATCCTCCCATCTCTGCCTGCCTCCCAAGTACTGGGATTAAAGGTGTGTACCTCCACACCTGGTTAATTTCATTTTTCTTTTTTTTCTCAATTTTTATTTACATTTTCCATGATTATAAAAAATATCCCATGGTAATACCTCCCCCCCCCGCTTTCCCCTTTGAAATTCCATTCTCCATCATATTACCTCCCCATCTCAATCATTCTACTTACATACATATATATACAATACCAACCTATTAAGTACTCTCCTCCCTTCCTTTCTCTTCCCTTTATATCTCCTTTTAACCTTCTGGCCTCTGCTACTGAGTTTTTTCCTTCTCACGCAGAAGCCCAATCATCTGTAGCTAGGATCCACATATGAGAGAGAACATGTGGCACTTGGCTTTCTGGGCCTGGGTTACCTCACTTAGTATAATCCTTTCCAGATCCATCCATTTTTCTGCAAATTTCATAACTTCATTTTTCTTTACCGCTGAGTAGAACTCCATTGTATAAATGTGCCACATCTTCATTATCCACTCATCAGTTGAGGGACATCTAGGCTGGTTCCATTTCCCAGCTATTCTAAATTGAGCAGCAATAAACATGATTGGACATGTTCTTCTAAGGAAATGAGATGATTCCTTCGGATATATGCCTAGGAGTGCTATAGCTGGGTCATATGGTATATCAATCTTTAGCTGTTTTAGGAACCTCCACAGTGATTTCCACAATGGCTGGACCAAACTGCATTCCTAACAACAGTGCAGAAGGGTTCCTCTTTTTCCACCTCCCCACCAACATTTATGATCATTTGTTTTCATATGGTAGTCAATCTGACAGGAGTGAGATGGAATCTCAATGTAGTTTTAATCTGCCTTTCCCTGATGACTAGTGACGTAGAACATTCTTTTAGATGATTATATGCCATTCGTATTTCTTCCTTTGAGAACTCTCTATTTAGCTCCATAGACCATTTTTTGATTGGCTTGTTTGATTCCTTATTATTTAACTTTTTGAGTTCTTTGTATATCCTAGATATTAATTCTCTATCAGATATATAGCTGGCGAAGATTTTTTCCCATTCTGTGGGTTGCCTCTTTACTTTATTCACAGTATCCTTTGCAGTGCAAAATCTTTGTAATTTCATGAGGTCCCAGTGATTACTCTGTGGTTTTATTGCCTGAGCAATTGGGGTTGTATTCAGAAAGTCTTTGCCAAGACCAATTTCATTTTTCTTTACCGGCGAATAGAACTCCATTGTATAAATGTGCCACATCTTCATTATCCACTCATGAGTTGAGGGACACCTAGGCTGGTTCCATTTCCTAGCTATTGTGAATAGAGCAATAAACATGGATTTACAAATATCTTTAAGGAGTGTGACGAGTCCTTAAGATATATGCCTAGGAGTGATATAGCCATGTTGTATGGTAAATCTATTTTTAGTTGTCTCAGGAAACTCCACTCTAATTTTCACAATGGCTGTACCAGTTTACATTCCCACCAACAGTGTAGAAGGGTTCCCCTTTTTCTACATCCTTGCTAGCATTTATTGTCATTTGTTTTCTTGATGATAGCCATTTTGACAGGAGTGAGATGGAATCTCAAAGCAGTTTTATTTTGCATTTCCCTGATGGCTAAGGAGGTAGAACATATTTTTAGATGTTTGTAGGCCATCTGTATTTCTTCTTTTGAGAACTCTGTATTTAGTTCCCTAGCCCTTTATTTATTGATTTATTTATTTAGGTTTTTGGAGGTAGGTTCTCATTCTAGCCCAGGCTGCCTTGGAATTCACTATGCAGTCTCAGGGTGGCCTCAGACTCATGGCAGTCCTCCTACCCCTGCCTCCCGAGTGCTGGGATTAAAGGTGTGCACTAACATGCCCAGCTTATTTATTTATTTGAGAGCAAGAGAAAGAAGCAGATAGAGACAGAGAGAGAAAAAAAGAGAAAGAAAATGGGTGTGCCAGGGCCTCCAGCTGCTGTAAACAAACTTCAGGCACATGTGCCACCTTGTGTGTCTGGCTCATGTGGGTCCTGGGGAAGAAAACCAGGTCCTTTTGCTTTGTGGACAAGCTCCTTCACCACTATGCCATCTTTCCAGCCCACTTAAAAAAAATTTTTTTTTAAAATTTTTTTACTTATTTGAGAGCGACAGAGAGAGAGAGAGAGAAAGACGCAGATAGAGAGAGAGAGAGAGAACAGGCACTCCAGGGCCTCCAGCCACTGCAAACCGAACTCCAGACGCATGTGCCCCCTTGTGCATCTGGCTAATGTGGGTCCTGGAGAATCAAGCCTTGAACCGGGGTCCTCAGGCTTCACAGGCAAGCGCTTAACCGCTAAGCCATCTGTTCAGCCCAGCCCACTTTTAATTTGGGTTGTTTGATTTCTTATTTAGTTTTTTTGTGTTCTTTGTGTAACCTGGATATTAATCCTCTGTCAGATCTATAGCTGGCAAAGGTTCTCTCCCATTCTGTAGATTGCCTCTTTGCTCTATTTACAGTGTACTTTGCTGTACAAAAACTTTGTAATTTCATGAGGTCCCAGTGGTTGATTAGTGGTTATTTCCTGAGCAACTGGGGTCATAATCAGAAAGTTGTTGCCTATGCCAATATGTTGAAAAGTTTCCCCTAATTTTTCCTGTAGCAGTTTCAGAGTTTCAGGTTGATATTAAGGTTTTTGATCCACTTGAATTTAATTTTTGTGCATGAAGACAGATCAGGATCTATTTTCATCCTTCTACATATAGATATCTAGTTTTCCTAGCACCATTTTTTGAAGAGTCTCTCTTTTCTCCAATGAGTATTTTTGGCATTTTTGTTTAAGATTAGGTGGCTATAGCTACCCAGACTTACATCTGCGTCCTCTATTCGGCTCCTTTGGTTTGTGTGTCTGTTTTTGTGCCAGTACCACGCTGTTGTTACTGTGGATCTATAGTATAGGTTAAAATCAGGTATGGTGATACCACCAGTCTTATTTTTGTTGATCAAAATTGTTTTGGCTTTTTGAGGAGTTTTAGGCTTCCAAATGAATTTTAAGTTTGTGTTTTCTATTTTTGTGAAGAATGCCATTGGATTTTTTTTTTTTTTAATGGAACGCTTCATGAATTTGCGTGTCATCCTTGCGCAGGGGCCATGCTAATCTTCTCTGTATCGTTCCAATTTTAGTATATGTGCTGCCGAAGCAAGCACTGCCATTGGAATTTTGATGGGGATTGCCTTGAATGTGTGGATTGCCTTTGGTAAGATTAACATTTTCACAATACTGATTCTTCCAATCCAAAATCATGGGATGTCGTTCCATTTCCTAGTGTCTTCTGCAAGTTCTGTCTTGAGTGTTTTAAAGTTCTCACTGTAGAGATCCTTCACTTTCTTGGTTGGGTTTATTCCCAGATACTTTATCTATTTTTTGAAGCAATTGTGAATGGGAGTGATTCCCTAATTTCATCCTCAGCATGTTTGCTGTTAATATATAGGAAGGTTACTGATTTCTATATGTTTATTTTATATGTTGATATGTTGCTAAAAGTATTTATCAGATCTAATAGTTTTCTGGTAGAGTTTTAGGGTCCTTTAGGTATAGAATCATATCATCTAAAAATAATGATAACTTGATCTTTTCCTTTCTAATTTGTATCCCTTTATATAAACATTGTTATTTATTTATGTTTATTTGAGACAGAGAGAGAGGGACATAGAGAGAAAGAGAGAGAATGGGTACACCAGGGCCTCTAGCCACTGCAAACAAACTCCAGATGCATGTGCCACCATGTGCATCTGGTTTACATGGGACCTGGAGAATTGAACCTGAGTCCTTAGGCTTTGAAGCCAAGTGCCCTTAATGGCTAAGCCATCTCTCCACTCTCCCTCTTTTTTTTTCAGTTCTTGTATCCCTTTTATGTTTGCCTCTTGCCTTATTGCTATGGCTAAGACTTCCAGTACTATATTAAATAAAAGAGAGGACAGTGGACAACCTTGTCTTGTTTCTGATTTTAGTGGAAAAGTTTCAAGTTTTTCCCTATTTTGTATTATGTTGGCTGTAGGTTTGTTGTAAATAGCCTTTATTATGTTGAGATATGTTCCCTTTATTCCCAGTTTCTTTAGGACTTTTACCATTAATGGATATTGGATTTTGTCAAATGCCTTTTCTGCATATATTGAGGTAATCATGTGATTTTTGTTCTTCAGTTCATTTACATAGTGTATTATATTTATTGATTTGTGTATATTGAACCATTTGTGTATCTCTGGGATAAAACTACTTAGTTGACATGCATGATTTTTTTGATATATTGTATTCTGTTTCCCAATATTTTGTTGAGAATTTTTGCAGCTATGTTCACGAGCAAGATTGGTTTGTAATTTTCTTTTTTTTTTTTGTTCTGTCTTTGTCTAGTTTTGGTATCATGGCAATGCTGGCTTTGTAGAAGGAGTTTGGTAGAATTCCCTCATTTTCTATTTTACAGAAAAGTTTGAGAAGTATTGGTGTTAGTTCTTCCATGAAGGTCTGGTAAAATTCCCCAGTGAGTACATCTGGGCCTGAAATTGTTTTAGTTGGGAGATTTTTTTTTTTTAAAGCATTTAAAAATTTTTATTTATTTGCAAGCAGAGAGAGAGAGAGAGAGAGAGAGAGAGAGAGAGAGAGAGAGAGGGAACAGACAGAGAGAGAATGGGCATGCCAGGGCCTCTAGCCCCTGCAAATGAACTCCAGACACATGCGCCCCTTGTGCATTTGGCATATGTGGGTCCTGGGGAATTGAACCTGGGGTCCTTAGGCTTTGCAGGAAAATTCTTTAACCATTAAGCCGTCTCTCCAGCCCTAGTTGGGAGATTTTTTTTTTTTTTTATAGCTGCTTGGATCTCCATACTTGTTGCAGATCTATTTAAATGGTTAATATCATCTTTTTTTTTTTTTTTTAGGCAGTTCCTTACTCTAGCTCAGGCTGACCTGGAATTCACTATGTATTCTTGGATGGCCTCAAACTCATGGCCATCCTCCTACCTCTGCCTCCTGAGTGCTGGGATTAAAGGTGAGTGCCACCACGCTGGGGCATTTATCTCATCTTGATTTAATTTTCGTAGGTCATATAAATCAAGGAAATCATCCATTTATTTCAGACTTTCAAACTTAGTGGAGTATACATTCTTAAAGCACGTCCATATGATTTTCTGAATTTCATTGGTACCTGTTGTAATGGTGTCCTTTTCATCTCTAATTTTTATTAATTTTTTGTCTCTTCTCTCTTTCTTTTGGTGAGATTTGCTAAGAGTTAATCTTATTTACCCTTTCCCAAATGTCTTGAAATTCCCAGTCATGCCTTCCTATTAGTTTGTCTTTCTCTTTGTTAGACTGTATTAGATCTGCCACCTGGTCTTCTAGTTTAGATATTCTGTCTTCTCCATCCATTCGACTGGTGAGACTTTCTACAGAGTTTTCTATTTGATATACTCTGTTTTGCATTTCTAGTGTTTCTGATTTGTCATTTTGTCACTGTATTTTGACATTTCTGGTGGATTTATAATTTTTGTGGAATTTTATTGTCTTGATATTTTTGTGTTTCTTGTATTGTAATGTAGAGATTTTTGCAACTTGAGTTAATTTCTAATTATCTGCTGCTCCACTGGTTCCTGTTATCCTCCCCATTGGGTTTCTTGACTTGGCCAGGAGGCTGATGTGAGAGGCAAAGTCCCTTCACCTGGCTTCTGCTCCTGGGGCTCTGGGTTAGGCTGGGCAGGTGGGCACCAGGATCGGGGCCTCTGGTGCCACAGCAGGAGCCAATTCTGGCTGGTTTCCTGCTGGCTAGAAGTGCGGCGTCTGTCCTGCTTCTCTGCTGTGGTTGATAATTCCTTATGCACCTTCACTTTTCAGTAGAAGAGGGCGTTTTGTGGTTTTTGTGCTTACTCTGCCCTCAGGCTCCTTTGGCATGGCTACTATGCCAACCCCTTACCCAGAAGTTCCCAATAAATAATGTGTTTAAGTCCTCAAAAATGGGCTGGAGAAATAGCTCACTGGTTAAAGTGCTAGCTTCCAAAACCTGGTGGCCCAAGTTTGGTCCTACCAGGACCCACATAAAGCCAGATGCCCAAGATGGTACTTGTGTCTAGAGTTCACTTGCAGTGGCAGGAGGCCCTGGTGCATCCAATCTCTCTCTCTCTCTCATAAATAAATAGAAACTCAAAAATGCTTTGCACTTGGAAATGATGAATATTCCTTTTTCTCTCCCTTAAGGCAGGAAAACTGAAGCCTATTGGACACAGAGTGGCCACATGCCTGACTGAGCCGCTTCCCAGGGTGAGCACTTCCCCCATGCCTTTGGGTTTCTGTTTGTTCCTTGACTATAAATACTGAAAATTGATCATGCTCAACATCTCGTGGGAATGTTGTGTAGATTTAATGTGGTCAATTTGGAATTGTTACTGTATTTTGAAGACTTCCATTGATTTTGTCCGGGAAAGTGAAAATTCCAGGTCTACATTTTTTTCTTTTTGTCTGCAAGACCCTTTAGGATTGCATTTACTTACTTATCATTTTATTTTTGTTTATTAATTAGAGACAGAGAGAGGGAGAGAAAGACAGAGAACTGCAAACAAACTCCAGATACATGTTCCTTGTGGATCTGGCTTACATGGAACCTGGAGGATAGAACTTGGACCTTAACCACTAAGCCATCTCTCTAATGCTACTTATTATTTTAAAAGATTCATCTTATTTTGGTAGGAATCATGAGATCATCATTTCTAACTTGGATGCTCCCTTGTTTCTTTCTTTCTGTTTTTTTTTTTTTCAAGGTAGGGTCGTAGTCTGGCCCAGAGCGACCTGGAATTCACTATGGAGTCTCAGGGTGGCCTCAAACTCATGGCAATCCTCCTGCCTCTGTCTTCTGAGGGCTGGGAATAAAGGCGTGTGCCACCATACCAGGCTTTTTTTTTTTTTTTTTTCCCCACATAAGGCAGTTCTCACTGTAGCCCAGGATGACCTGGAATTCACTCTGCATTCCAGGCTGGCCTAGAACTCATGGTGGTTCTCTTACCTCAGTCTCTCGAGTGCTGGTATCAAAGGTATGTGCTATCATACCTGACTTACTCCCTGGTTTTCAAACTATAGCTTTTTATTTTTTTTTTTGAAATAGGGTCTCACTCTAGCTCAGGCTGACTTGGAAATCACTCGGTATCCCTGGCTGGCCTTGAATACTTGGTGGTTCTCCTACCTCATGGGTGCTGGGATCATAGGCATGAGCCACCACATCGAGCTTCAAACATTTTTTTCAAGGTAGGGTCTCACTCTATCTTAGTCTGACCTGGAATTCACTATGTAGTGTCAGGCTGGCTTCAAACTCACAGTGATTCTCCTACCTCTGTCTCCCAAGTGCTGGGATTAAAGGTGTACCTTGCCATACCTGGCTAAACTGTAACTTTTAAAATGCTTTATTTGTACCTATAAACAAATGCTAGGGGACAGTTCATTGTGTGGGTGTGTAAGCCCCTTGCCCTGACTATACTCATGAAATGAATGTGTGAGCTAGGGTCTGTTGATATATGTAAATGTGTATGTATGTATATGTATATATGTATGTATGTATGTATGTATGTATGTTTGTATGTATGTATGTATGTATCTATCTATCTTAGTATTTTGAGGTAGGGTCTCACTCTTGCACAGGCTGACCTGGAATTCACTATGCAGTCTCAAGGTGGCCTCAAACTCCTGAGTACTGGGATTAAAGGTGTGTGCCACCACGCCTGCTTCTGTTGATTTTTAAAAGTCCTGCTCCACAGTTCTGTTTTCTTTTCTCTTTGCAGCTGATTACTCCACCTGAGGCAAAAAAGTATTACAACTTTAGATATCCACCTCCTGGGGCTGAAAGAGTGTTTTATGGGAGAGCCAGTGATCCTCAAATTGCACCCTACTTGACACATGGGATACCATCTAAAATTTCAATACCGGTAACTTCTCTTTCTTCTTTTTTTTTCCTTTTTTTAAATTGAGATTTTTTTTTTAAAATTTATTAGAGAGAGAGAGAATGGGTGCACTGGGACCCCTAGCCACTGGAAACGAACTCCAAATGCATGCTCCACCATGTGCATCTGGTTTACGTGGACCTGGAGAATTGAACCTGGGTCCTTTTGCTTTGCAGGCAAATGTCTTAACTGCTAAGCCATCTCACCAGCCCTCTTTCTTTCTTTCCTTACTAATTTTTTTTTTATTTTATCAAGGTGATCCTGAACATTTGAATCTCTTCAATTCATCCATATCAATCTCCTGTCCACTTCCTCCCACCCTTTTCTCACCCTGTCCTCTCTTAAAAGCATTAATCTAGGGCTGGAGAGATGGCTCAGTGGTTAAGATGCTTGCCTGCAAAGCCTAATGACCTGGGTTCAATTCCCTAGTACTCACGTAAAGCCAGATGCACAAAGAGGTGAATGTGTCTGGAGTTCATTGAGAGGCTAGAGGTCCTGGAGTGTCTATTCTCCCCATCCCCGCCCCGGCTTGCAAATAAATAAATAAAATATCAAAAAGAATTAATCTGGGCTGGAGAGATGGCTTAGTGGTTAAATTGCTTGCCTGTGAAGGACTCATGTTCAACTCGCCAGGTTCCATGTAAGCCAGACACACAGTAATGCAAGCAGGCAAGCACATGGGCACAGGGGGCACATGCCTCTGGAGTTTTATTGCAGTGGGTGGAGGCCCTGGCACACCAGTTCTCTCTCTCTCTCTCACTCTCATTCTCACATAGAAAAGGCAGTCTGACCCTGAAACTACATAGTGAATTCCAGGTCACCCTGGGCTAGAGCAAGACTACCTCAAAAAAAAAAAACAACAACAAAACCAAAGACACAAGATGTAGATATCACATGTATATTAAAAACATCACTGTGAACTCACTTTTTGTCTTAAATAAACAAATCTTCACACAAAATAAAAAGGCAGTCTGTTGGGCTTGCCTCAAAAACAAAACAAAACAAAACAAACCAGCATTAATCTGGAGCAATGAGACAATGCAAGCACTAGCCAAAGCTTGAATGAATTAATGGTCCAAACTGCACACCATTTATTCTCTACTCAGATTAGAAGAGGAAAGCTTTGTTCTACTTTTCCCCCGGTAAAGAGAAGTGCTGTCTGCCTTGATAGGGAATGCAAAGGGCAGGTTGGCCTCCCTTGCCTGGAGGCCCTGTAGAAGGTGTCTATAGATGCTGAGTAGGCATGGAGTCAGAATGGATCTGATACTGACTGCGTGGGTAGTCTATATTCAGAAGATCATCTCCAGCTATCTCCTATCCATCTATCGTCTGTCTGTCTATCTATCTATCTATCTATCTATCTATCTATCTATCTATCTATCTATCTATCTATCACCTATATCTGTCTGTCTGTTGATCTATCTATCTATCTATCACCTATATCTATCTATGTATCTATCTATCACGTATTATCTGTCTATCTATCTATCTATCTATCTATGTATCATCTACCTATCAATCAATCAGTCAATCAATCAATCTATCAATCTATCCATCCCTCCATCCATCTACCTGTCTACGCATCTATCGTAATCTATGATGCATTTTTGGTGGTGTTGGAGAAGGACCCCAGTGCTGTGTACATGCTGGCCACTGTACCATTCAAGTTTACCCACAGCCCCCAATTGATTGATTGATTGATCGACCAACCAACCATCTTTCTTTGTCTTTGATCTGGAACGTATAGTGACCCTACTCCTGCCACAGTCTCCCAAGTGCTGGGATTAAAGGCGTGGGCCACAGCTAGCTCATGTGTTGATTGTTTACTGCTTTTTAAGTTTTGTTTTTTCAAAGTAGTGTCTCATTCTAGCCCAGGCTGACCTGGAATTCACTCTGTAGTCTCAGGCTGGACTCAAACTCATGGTGATCCTCCTACCTCAGCCTCCCAAGTGCTGGCATTAAAGGTGTGTGCCACTATGCCTGGATGATTGTTTTAATTTATTATTATTTAAAAAATATTTTTATTGTAGCTGGAGAGAGGGCTCAGCAGTTACAGGTGCTTTCTTGCAAAGCCTTACGGCCCCAGGTTTGGTTCCTCAGTACCAGTGTAAAACCAGATGCCTAGTGTGATCAGGAGCATGCCTGCAGTGTCGGGAGACCCCGGTACACCCACGCCCAGTCTCTATCTCTCTCAAAATGTTTAAAATATTAAATAAATATTTTATTTACTTCTTTGGAGGGAGAGGGAGAAAGAATGGGTATGCCAGAGCCCTTTGCCACTGCAAAGGAACTCCAGACACATGTGCCACTTTGTGCATCTGTATTTTTTTGTGGGCACTGGGGAATTGATCCTTGGCTGTCAGGCTTATGCCTTTAATTGCTTTAATTGCTGAGCCATCTCTCCACCCCCTTAAAATATTTTTATTTATCTGTGAGGAGACTGAGAGAGAGAGAAGGAGGGAAGGAGAGAGACTATGGGAATGAGCATACCAGGCCCTTCAGCTGTCGCAAATGAACTCCAGATGTATGTGCCACCTTATGCATCTGACTTACGTGTATCTCGGGGAATCGAACCTAGGTCCTTTGGCTTTGCAGGCAAGTGCCTTAACCACTATGCCAACTCTCCAGTCCTTGATTGTTTATTGTTGAGATAGGGTTTCTTGTAGTTCAGGCAGGCCTTAAACTTTATGTAGCTGAGGATGACCTTGAACTCCTAGTCCTCCTGCCTTGCCTCCCAGCTTCTGTTCCCACGAGTTAGAATTACGGGTGGGCACCACAGCGCCATTTGCCACTCACCATCTGTGCACGTCTGTAGCCTCTCTCCCTCCATCAGCTGTTTATCCCTATCCCATCTGGCATCTATTAGCTATCTATCATCTTCCATGTGTATTTGTTGTTGTTGTTGTTGTTTTTTGAGGTAGGGTTTTACTCTAAGCCAGGCTGACCTGGAATTCACTATGTATTCTCAGGGTGGCCTTGAACTCACGGCGATCCTCCTACCTCTGCCTCCCAAGTGCTGGGATTAAAGGCGTGTGCCACCATGCCCGGCTCATCTATGTTTTTTCTTTCCCCATTTTCACTCTGTAGTGCAGATTGGCATGAAACTCATTTTGTAGCACAGGTCGACCTTATACTCATGGAAATCCTCCTGCTTCAGCCTCTCAAGTGCTTGAATTATGGTCCTGTGTCACACTTGGTCTGATGTATGTATTTGGAGAAATCTTCTGGAAACCACTTGGTCCTTGTGTCATTCCCAGTTTTTGTGAGTATTTCAGTCAGTAACCTGGCATTTTCCTTCCATAAACCTCTTAGTCTCATTGAAAGTCCTTTGATACTTTATTATTATTTAAAAAAAATTGGTAGTTGGGAGAGAATTCAGGGCTTCAGACATACTAGGCAAGTGCACAGCCACTGAACTATATCCCCAAACCTTTATCTTTATTTTTTTTTTTTTTGAGGTAGGGTCACACTCTAGTCCTGGCTGACCAGGAATTCACTATGTAGTCTTAGGGTGGCCTTGAACTCATGCTGATCCTCCTACCTCTGCCTCCCAAATGCTGGGATTAAAGGTATGTGCCACCACACCCGGCTATCTTTTTAAATAATATTTTATTTATTTATTTGGCAGAGAAAGAGGGAGAGAGAAAGAATAGGTGCGCCAGGGCCTCCAGTCACTGCAAATGAACTCCAGATGCGTGTGCCCCCTTGTGCATCTGGCTAATGTGGGTCCTGGGGAATTGAACCTGTTTTCTTTTATTTAACAGTCAAACCACCACACCCCCATGCCTTATTTATTTATCACATTTTTCACAGCACCATAACCAGGCAGGTCATTTAGGATTGCTTTTACAGTCTAGAGGATGTGCATGTGAAACCACGATCCGGTGGCACAGGCAGGGGCCAGTGTCCGGCTCGGCTTGTCGGTGGATTTCAGAGAAAAAAGAAAGAAGCAGGGAGACCAGCTCATCAACAAGGCCACCAATGAGCATCATGCATTCATCCACGTGGGAAAGAGGAGTCCTCACAAAGGCAGTATGGAGAGAAAGCCTCCTAGCCCCTTTACCTCTCTGATGAGCTGTGGCCCATGGCCCCTCAATCTTTTATTTTTATTTTTATTAGTTATGTACATAGTGTGTATACAGCCATGATGGTACCATCATTAGCTTTCTCCCTGTCATCCCCCCCACGAAGATTGTGGGGTTGACCATCCTTATGGGGGAGAGGTAAAGTCTCTGTGCATAATGACCCAACTTATGGCTGTATCTTTCTGCCACCTCTTCTGTGAATTTCCCTGAGCCATGTTGGGCTCATTTTAGGTCTATTTCAGTGATGAGGTCTTGGAGGCTTCTGTGTGTCTGGATCTCTTTGATTTGGTAGGAGTTGAGTTTTCTCTGTGTTTATCTCCTGAACCTGGGTTCTTTGGCTTTGCAGGCAAGTGCCTTAATCGCTAAGCCATCCCACCAGCCTTTTCTTTTTTTTGAGGTAGGGTTTCACTCTAGCCCAGGCCGACCTGGAATTCACTATGTAGTCTCAGGGTGGCCTCAAACTGATGGCGATCCTTCTCCCTCTGCTTCCAGAGTGCTGGGATTAAAGGCATGCACCACCATGCCCAGCCTGGTTCTTTTTTCAACATTTTATTTGAGGCAGGGTGGATCTTACTAAGTTACTCAGCCTGGCCTTGAACTCTCTCTGTAGCCCAGACAGGCCTTGAAGTTATGATCCTCCTGCTTCAGTGCTCCCTCTCCATTAGCTGGGATTGCAGGCATGCACCATCAGGCCTGGATCAATATTCTTGTTCAGGTAGCTTTGTGGTTTCAGTTCTTAGTTTATTGGAAGATGAGCAAAGAGAATGATGATGAAGAAACATTTTTCTGGGCTGGAGAGATGGCTTAGTGGTCAAGTGCTTGCCTGTGAAGCCTAAGGACCTGGGTTCAAAGGCTCAATTCCCCAGAACCCACCTAAGTCAGATGCACAGGGTGGTGCATGCGTCTGGAGTTTGTTGGCAGTGGCTGAAGGTCCTGGTGTGCCCATTCTCTCTCTCTCTTTGCCTCTTTCTATGTCTGTTTCTCTCAAATAAATAAATAAAAAAGAAAAGAGGGCTAGAGAGATGGCTTAGTGGTTAAAGCACTTGCCTGCAAAGCCAAAGGACCCAGGTTCAATTCCCCAGGACCCAGGTAAGCCAGCTGCACAAGGTGGCACAAGTGTCTGAGTTTCATTTGCAGTGTCTGGAAGCCCTGGCACACCCGTTATCTCTCTCTCTCCCCCTTTCTCTATCAAATAAATAAAAATAAAAAATATTCAAAAAAAGAAAAGAAACAGTTTTTCTTTTCCTAAAAATATTATTGTGTAGGTATTTGTGATGAGGGAGAGGGGGAGAGAGAGAACATACGGGTGTCAGGGCCTCTTGCCACTACAGACTAAATCCAGATGCAGCACCACGTTGTGCACCTGGCTTGATGTGGGGACTGAGGAGTTGACCTCAGGCCAGCAGGCTTTGCACTTGTCTTCAACTGCTGAGCCATCTCCCCAGCACCAAAACAGTGTTTTAAAGGTTTTTTGTTTTTTGAGATAGAGTTTTGCTGTAACCCAGGCTGACCTGGAGCTCATCCTGTAGTCTCAGGGTGGCCTCGAACTCACAATGATTCTCCTACCTCTGCCTCCCAAGTGCTGGGATAAAGGCGTGTGCCACCATGCCTGGATCCAAAACATTTTTTCTACATTTTCTACTCTTCCTAGGTATTGGTTAGGGTTTTAGGTTTCAGATATGTTTGTGTTTGTGTGTATGTGTGTGTGTGTGTATGTATATGTGTATATATATATATGGATATGTGTATATATATATGTATATATATACACATACACATATGTGTGTGTATACATATATATATATATATATACATATACATATACACATCTATTGCTTATTTTGATGCATCTGTGCACTATGTCGTTTCTTTAGGCAAACACATTGATAAACCCACAGCCTATTACTGCATTTCAACAGAAACTTAAAGACAAAAAAGAATCCTTATATGCTAGCAATCAGCGAGCACCCCTAGGAAAATCTCATGATCAGACACCAGGATTACCCAAAGGACTGGACGTACTCAACAGGACATTTGGGAGCCGGATTATCAGAGGTAGTGAAGGTGCAGGTGGGAAGAGGTGGGAACTGGATGAAAGTTGTCACTAATGTGGGTTTTGTGGTGGCATAAATGATTGTTCACACTTTTAAATTTTATTTATTTATTTGAGAGCGACAGACAGAGAGAAAGACAGATAGAGGGAGAGAGAGAGAATGGGCGCGCCAGGGCTTCCAGCCTCTGCAAACGAACTCCAGACGCATGCGCCCCCTTGTGCATTTGGCTAATGTGGGACCTGGGGAACCGAGCCTTGAACCGGGGTCCTTAGGCTTCACAGGCAAGCGCTTAACCGCTAAGCCATCTCTTCAGCCCTGTTCACACTTTTAATTTCAGTACTAGCACTTGAGAGGTAGAGGTAGGAGGATTACTGAGTGCTTGAGGTCAGCTTGGAACTACAGTGTGAATTCCAGGTCAGCCTGGGCTAGAGCTAGACCCTACCTTAAAACAAACCAACAAGAATGAAATGTAGGGACTTGGAAGATGGCTCAATGGTTAAGGCACTTGCTTCCAAAGCCTGTCAGCCAGAGTTTGATTCCTTAGTACTCAAGCAAAGCCAGATGCACTGCAGGGCCCCACCTCAGGAAAAAAAAAAAAAGAATAAAGCAAGAGGGTTTCTTTCTTTTTTTCTTAAAAAAATATTTTTATTTATTTGCAAGCAGCAAGAGAGAGAGAGGAAGAGAAAGAAGAGAGAGATTCAGAGAGAATGGGCATGCCAGGGCCTCCAGCTGCTGCAAACAAACTGCAGTTGCATGTGCCACTTTGTGTTTTATATGGGTATCTGGCTTTAAATGGGTATTGGGGAATCAAACCTGGGTCATTAGGCTTTTCACGCAAGTGCCTTAACTACTGAGACATTTCTTTTTTGGGGGGTTGGGGGTTTCCAGGTAGGGTCTCACTCTAGCCCAGGCTGACCTGGAATTCACTCTGCATTCTTAGGGTGACCTTGAACTCACAATGATCCTCCTACCTCTGCCTCCCGAGTGCTAGGATTAAAGGTATGTGCCACCATGCCCGGCCACTGAACAATTTCTCTGGCCCGAGATGGTTACTTTCTGAGCCTAAAATCCTTTGAGTGTCTGTGTGAAGAGGAAGTAACAGATATCAGGAAGTAACAGAGAGACTTAGAAAAACAATGGGAACAGTGGGGAAAGGCTATGGGCTCCTGGATGTGTGTGTGTGTGTGTGTGTGTGTGTGTGTGTGTGCGCGCGCGCGCACACGTGCGCGCACGGGTGGGGGGGTGTATGTGCCTGTGTTTTCCTTGGTTGCTGGGGGTCAAACCAACGCCCTTGCATATCTGCATATTAACAAAAGACAGGGCAGAGAATGCAGTCAACTGTTGTTCTGATTTTGAGGGGATTAGAGCACATCTTTTATTATTTTTTAAAATTATTTAAAATATTTAAATTTATTTATCTGAGAGGGGATAGAGAGAGAAATAGAGAATGGGTGCTCTAGGGCCTTTAGCTGCTGCAAATGAACTCCAGACACATGTGGCACCTTGTGCATCTATCTGGCTTATGTGGGTCCTGGGGAATTGAACCTGGGTCCTTTGGCTTTACAGACAAGTCCCTTAACCACTGAACAATCTTGCCAGCCCCTTTTTTAAAAAATATTTTATTTATTCAGTTATTTGAGAGAGATACAGAGACAGGGAGAGAGAGAGTGGGGGGAAGCATGAGCGAGCGTACTAGGGCCTCTAGCCACTGCTAACAAACTCTGCATGCATGCACCACCCTGTGCATCTGGCTTACATGGGTACTGGGGAATAGAACCTGGGTCCTTAGGCTTCACAGGCAAATGCCTTAACTGCTAAGCCATCTCTCTAGCCCCACATCTTTTTGTTGTTGTTGTTCGAGGTAGGGTCTCACTCTAGGCCAGGTTGACCTGGAATTCACTAGGCGGTCTCAGGGTGGCCTCGAACTCATGGCGATCCACCTACCTCTGCCTCCCAAGTGCTGGAATTAAAGGTGTTCACCACCACGCCCAGACCTCACATCTTTTTTAATTGAATATTTTATTTATTCATTTGCCAGGAGAGAGAGAGAGAGGGAGAGAGATTGAGGATGAGTGCACCAGGGCCCCTGCCACTGCAAACAAACTCCAGATGCATGTGCCACCTTGTTCATCTGGCTTATGTGGGTCCTGGTATTTTGAGCCTTGAACTGGGGTCCTCAGACTTCACAGGCAAGCACTTAACCACTAAGCCATCTCTCCAGCCCCCAGCACATCTTTTTGTAAAAATGCTTTTAATTGCATGTGTATGATGAATGTGTGTGTTTCAATCAGATGTCCCCTCCTAAACTCATGTATTTTGAATGCTTGGCCCCCAGCTGTTGGCAATTTGGGATGTGAAGCCTTGCTGGGGGAGGTGTGTTGTCGGGGGTGCGCTTAGTTAGGAGCGTGATAGTCAGCTCCTCCTCGGCGAGTTCAGCTCACTTTCCTGCTGCTGTTTTCCAGCAGCTGAGGTACACAGAGGTGGCGTCCAGCCTCTGCTCATGCCACGCTTGCCCTGCCGTCATGAAGCTTCTCCTCCAGACTGTAAGCCAAGAGTAAAAACTTTCCTTTGATCAACTGTTTTTGGTCCGGCGTTTTGTCCCAGCAGCGAGAAGTTATCTACAAGCGCGTGTCTGTGCGGCGCACGGTGCCGCAGCGCATGGGGAGGTCTGAGGAGGAACTTGGGGCCGGTGGGGTGTTTGTCCTCTTCTAACAAGGTCAACTTTTAATACAATTTTTCTTTCTTCTCTGGTTTTTTTTGACGTAGAGTCTCACTCTAGCTCAGGCTGACCAGGAATTCAGTATGTAGTCTCAGGGTGGCCCCAAACTCTTGGCGATCCTCCTACCTCTGCCTCCCGAGTGTCAGGATTAAGGGCATGCACCACCACGCCCGGCTAATGCAATTTTTACCTCCTTTGTGTGTGCCAGTCTATCTGGCCTTTGAGCTCCCAGATCCTCTTGGCTGTGCATCCCAATGCCACCCATGTGTTGGGATTACAGATGCATTTACCACTTTGAGATTGGCTTTATATGGGAGCTGGGGAATCGAACCTCTGGCTCGTAGGCTTGCAAGCACTGAGCCATATCCTCTGTCCCAAACACACCTTCCTTCTCCTCTCTCCCTCCCTTCCCTTCCCTTCCCTTCCTCCCTCCCTCCTTTTTCCTTCCTTCCTTCCTTCCTTCCTTCCTTCCTTCCTTCCTTCCTTCCTTCCTTCCTTTCTTTCTTTCTTTCTTTCTTTCTTTCTTTCTTTCTTTCTTTCTTTCTTTTAAAATATTTATTTGAGAGAAAGAGAGGGAGAGTAAGAGAGGGAGGGAGGGAGAGAGAGAAAGAGAGACACAGAGAGAAAATGGGCACACTAAAGCCTCCAGCCACTGCAAATGAATTCTAGATGTATGCACCACTTTGTGCATCTGGCTTATGTTGGTACTGGAGAATCAAACCTGGGTCCTTAAGCTTCACAGGCAAGTGCCTTAACTGCTAAGCAATCTCTCTAGCCCTCTTTATTTTCTGTTTTTTTTAAAAAGTTTTTAGTTTTCTTTATTTATTTGAGAGAGACAGACAGAGATAGAAAGAGTGGGAGAGAGAGAAAGAGTGGGAAAGAGAGAGAATGGGTGTGCCAGGGCCTCCAGCCACTGCAAATGAGCTTTATGCATGTGCCTCCTTGTGCAGCTGGCTTACATGGGTCCTGGGGAATTGAACCTGGGTCTTTTGGCTTTGCAGACAAGTGCCTTAACCCATAAGCCATTTCTCCAGCCCTCTTTTCTAAAAAAAAAATTTTAAAAATTTATTTGCAAGCAGAGAGAAATAGAAGACAGACAGAGAAGACAGGTGCACCAGGGCCTCCAGCTGCTGCAAACAAACTCCAGACGCGTGAGCCCCTGTGCAACTGGCTTTATGGGGGTACTGGGGAATCACGCCCAGGTCATTAGGCTTTGCAGGCAAGCGCCTTAACTGCTGACCCATCTCTCCAACCCCTATGCTTTCATTTTTATTGCCAACCTCCATACACAGTGTGCCCTGTTCATCCCCTCTCACCATCACCCTTTCTTCCCGGGTTTTCATCTCCTATCCAGTGAACACCCTCTTCTTTCCAGCTAGCCCATCTTCTATTTTGTTTTTTCAAAGTAGGGTCTCTCTCTAGACCAGGCTGGCCTTGAACTCACAGCGATCCTGGTACCTCAGCCTCTTGAGTGCTGGGATTAAAGGTGTGTGCCATGACGCTGGCTAAACTGAAGGTAGGCAAGCCTGTGATACCAGCACTCAAGAGGGAGAGGCAGAAGGATCAGGAGGTCAAGGTCATCTTTGACTACACAGTGAATCTGAGGCAAGTCTGGGCTACATGAGACTAACCCTTGCACCTCACACTCACAAATAAAGTACTAATTATTAGGTAAACTGTGCATGGTGATGGGTTAGTTACTGTTTGGCCACTGTGACAAAAAATGACCAACAGAAGCTGGGGCTCAGTGGTTAGGGTGCTTCCCTGCAAAGTCTAATGACCTGAGTTTGGTTCCCCGGTACCAAGGTAAACCAGACACAGAAGGTGGTGCAAGCATCTGTAGTTCATTTGCAGAGGCTGAAGTACCTGGCACACCCATACACTGTCTCTCTTCTTTCTGTCTCTCTGCTTGCAAATAAATAAAATATTAAAAAAAAATTGACCAACCAACAGTGTCATTTGAGGGGGAACCAAATGTTGAAGACCATGAGCCTGTGGGAGAGGTGGCACACTACCTGTGATCCTTTGGGAGAGGTGGCAATTACCCATGAGCCTGTGGGACAGGTGGCACATTATCCATGAGCCTGTGGGAGAGGTGGCACATTACTCATGAACCTGTGGGAGTGGTGGTACATTACCCATGAGCCTGTGGGAGAGGGCACATTACCCATGAACCTGTGGGAGAGTTGGCACATCCAGGCTATGATGTGGCGCATGCCTAGAATACCAGCCCTCCAGAGGCTGGGGTAGGAAGCTCAGGAGCCTGAACTCCAGAGCGTGGGCCATTTTGTGGGTCTGGCTTTAAGGGTACTGGGGAGTTGAACCCAGGTCATTAGGCTTTGCAGGCAAGTGCTTTAATTGCTGAGCCATCTTTCCAGTCCCCAAGATCCATTTTATACAGAATTAGAAGCCTGCAGTTAAAAGAATTTCTTCTGGTTCAGGGATTTTCTCTCATCTCTCAGCATATGCACTTCAGCAGCATGTCACATCCCACAGTGCGCCAGCATTTCCAACTTGCAATTCAGATTTGCCTGTATGGCCCTAAGACATGCGAATAAACTAAGATCAAAATGATCTAGGGCTAGGGAGATGGCTCAGCCATTAAGGTGCTTGCTATCAAAGCCTAATGAGTGGGAGTCAATTCTCCAGAACCCAGGTAAAGCCAGATGTACAAAGTGGTGCACGTGTCTGGAGTTTGTTTGCAGCGGCAGGAGGCCCTTGCATGCCCATACTCTCTCTCTCTCTTTTTTTTTAATTTTATTTATTTATTTGAGAGTGACAGACTCAGAGAGAAAGATAGATAAGAGGGAGAGAGAGAATGGGCACGCCAGGGCTTCCAGCCTCTGCATACGAACTCCAGATGCGTGCGCCCCCTTGTGCATCTGGCTAATGTGGGACCTGGGGAACCGAGCCTCGAACCGGGGTCCTTAGGCTTCACAGGCAACCGCTTAACCGCTAAGCCATCTCTCCAGCCCACTCTGTCTCTTTTACTCTGCATTTTCTTTTTAGAGGCAAGCCCAATATACTGCCCCCTTTTATTTATTTATTTATTATTGACAACTTCTATGATTGTAAACAATATCCCATGGTAATTCCCTCCCCCCCCCACTTTTCCCTTTGAAACTCCACTCTCCATCATATCCCCTCCCCCTCTCAATTAGTCTCTCTTTTATTTTGATGTCATGATCTTTTCCTCCTATTATGATGGTCTGTGTAGGTAGTGCCAGACACTGTGAGGTCATGGATATCCAGGCCATTTTGTGTCGGGGGAGCACTTTGTAAGGAGTCCTACCCTTCCTTTGGCTGTTACATTCTTTCCACCACCTTTTCTGCAATAGACCCTGAGCCTTGGAAGGTGTGATAGAGATATTGCGGTACTGAGCACTCCGGTCACATTTTTCCAGCACCATGATACCTTCTGAGTCATCCCAAGGTCACTGCCATCTGAAAAGAGAAGATTCTTTACAAAAAGTGAGAGTAGCATTAATATAAGGCTATGAACATTAAGAGAAGTGCTTACTGGGCAGTTTGATAAGCATAGTATATACATTTAGTCAGACAGCAGCAGACGTTACACCCCTAGGACTCATGACTATCCCGTTGTAGGTTTTCAGTATCAGGGATGTATTCCCTCCCATGGAGCAGACCTCCAGTCCAATTAGAGGGTGGTTGGGTTTTCCATAACAGACTTGTCACTATTGCACCCTGCCCCCTTTTTTTAATGAGAGGGAAAGAAGGGGGTAGGAAAGAGAGGGAGAGCTGGCGTGCCAGGGCCCCCAGCCACTGCAAGGGAACCCCAGATCTGTGCGCCACTTTGTGTGCATGTGTGGCCTTGCGCACTGGCGTCACATTGTGGCTTCGGCCTATGAGGGACCGGGTGGGTGGAACGTGGCTCCTCAGGCTTTAGAGGGAAGCGCTTTAACTGCTAAGCCATCTCTTCAGCCCTCTTACTCTGTTCTTAACATAAGTAAATAAAAATACAGCTGGTCATGGTGGCACACACCTTTAGTCCCAGTACTAGGAAGGCAGAGGTAGGAGGATTGCTGTGAGTTCAAGGTCAGCCTGAGACAGCATAGTGAATCTCAGGTTAGCCATGCCTTGAAAAATACAAAACAAGGGCTGGAGAGATGGCTTAGTGGTTAAGCGCTTGCCTGTGAAGCCTAAGGACCCCGGTTCGAGGCTCGGTTCCCCAGGTCCCACGTTAGCCAGATGCACAAGGGGGCGCACGCGTCTGGAGTTCGTTTGCAGTGGCTGGAGGCCCTGGAGCACCCATTCTCTCTCTCCCTCTTTCTCTGTCACTCTCAAATAAATAAATAATAAACAAAAAAATTAAAAAAAAAGAAAAATACAAAACAAAACGAATTACTGATTTCATTGATTCTTCCTTCAGAATTCTCTGCTAGAGACATCGTGAATCCAGCAAAATCCTTTGCGGAAGTGTGTGAAGAAGACAAGGCAGGGCACGATTTGTACGTCATTACTCACAACGACTATTCTGCAGGTACGTCCCCTCCGATGTAAAGCGTCTCCTCCGATGTAAAGTGGGACAGATCTGTCAAGGGAAGGACAGGAATTCATGTTTATAATGCTAGATGCCTGACTGTAATACTAGGTGATCAATAAATGCTAATTTCTTCAATGACATGAACCTGGGGCTCTCTGCATGCATTTACTTATGCCTTTAAGGTCTACAATATAGAAATATGGGGCTAAGGATGGCTCAGGGGTTAAAGGCACCAGCTGGCAAAGCCTGATGGGCTGGGTTTGATTCCCCAGTATCCACTCAAACCAAATGTACAAAGTGGCACATGTATCTAGAGTTCATTTGCAGTGGCTAGAGGGCCTGGCACACTCTCCCTCCCTTTCTCTCTTCTTGTTCTTTCAAGGTAGGCTCTCACCCCTAGCCCAGGCTGACCTGGAATTCACTACGGAGTCTCAGGGTGGCCTCGAACTTGTGGTGATCCTCCTGCTCCTGTCTTCCCACTGCTGGAATTAAAGGTGTGTGTCACCATGCCTGGCTCTCCCTATCTCTTTCTCTGTCAATCTTCTGCTCACAAATAAATAAAATCAAGTTGTTTAAAAGAAATAAGATGGAAATATCCAGGCAAAGTGACCCGTGACTATGAAGTCAGCACTTGGGAAGCTGAAGCAGAAGGATTTCAAGTTCAAGGTCATCCTAGCTGCATAGCGAGGCTGTGATCAAACAAGAAGAGAAATGTAGAGGGCGGGGGAGATAGCTCGCTGGCTTGCAAAGCCTGATGGCTTGGCTTTGATTTCCCAGTTGCAATGTAAAGTCACATGCACAAAGTGGTGCATGTGTCTGGAGTTTGTTTGCAGTGGCCTTAGGTCCTGGTGTGCCCACTCTCATTCTGTCTTTCTCTCTGCTTGCAAATCAATAAAAATATTTGCTGGGAGTGGTGGCGCACACCTTTAACTCCTGCACTTGGGATGCAGAGGTTGGAGGATCGCTATGAATTCAAGGCCACCCTGGTCCTACATAGCAAATTCCAGGTCAGCTTGGGCTAGAGTGAGACCCTACCTAGAAAAACAAACAAGTGAACAAATAAACCATATAAACTTACTATGGTGGCATACTCACACACCTTTAATCCCAATACTTGGGAGGCAGAGGTAGGATGATTGCTGTGAGTTCAAGGCCAGCCTGGGACTATGTAGTGAATTCCAGGTCAACCTGGGCTAGATTGAGACCCCACCTCAAAAAAATGTAGAAATATGTCTAATGGCATCATGCTAATCATATTATTCCTTTTAAAAAAATATATATATTTGACAAAGAGAGAGAGAGAGAGAGAAGTAGAGGCAGACAGAGAGAAAGAGAGAGTGGGCACACCAGGGCCTTTAGCCATTGCAACTGAAATCCAGATGCATATGCCACCTTGTGCATCTAGCTTACATGGGTCCTGGGGAATGGAACCAGGGTCCTTAGGCTTTGCAGGCAAATGCCTTAACTGCTAAGCCACTTCCCCAGCCCCAAATTATTCTTTTTATTTTAAATATCTTTATTTATTTATTTTCAAGGAGAGAGAGAGAGAGAGAAAGAGAGAGAGAGGGACAAGAGAGAATAGTCATGCTAGGGCTTCCTGCTGCTGCAAACAAACTCCAGATGCATGCACCACTTTGTACACATGGCTTTACATGGGTACTGGAAAATTGAACCCACACCATTTGCAAGGTAGTGTCTTATCCTCTAAGCCATCTCTCCAGCCCTACTAGAATTATTCCATAGCATAAATAAAAGAAATTGAATTTTATAGCTCTGTAAAATACACCAGAATTGAAGACAACGTTGATGCTGGTCTTGATAGAATAGAGAAATGAGAACTGGAGAGATGGCTCAGTGGTTAAGATGATTGCCTGTAAAGCCTAAGTACTTAGGGTTGATTCCCCAGTACCCATGTAAAGCCAGATGCACAAGGTGACATATGCGTCTAGAGTTTATTTGCAATGGCTATCTGCCTCTTTCTCTCATAAATAAATAAATAAATAAATATTAAAAAAATGGGGGTGGCTGGAGAAATGGCTTAGTGGGTTAAGGCATTTGTCTGCAAAGCCAAAGGACCGTGGTTTGATTCCCTAGGACCTATGTAAGCCAGATGCAGAAAGTGGGACATGCATCTGGAGCTTGTTTGCAGTGGCTGGAGATCCTGGCGTGCCCACTCTCTCTCTCTCTCTCTCTCTCTCTGTCTGTCTCTCACACCTACCTCTCTGTCTCTCAAATAAATAAATAAATAAACAAAACTAAAATAAAATCAAAACAAAAATAGCCAGGCGTGGTGGCGCATGCCTTTAATCCCAGCACTCAGGAGGCAGAGGTAGGAGGATCCCCCAGTGTTCCAGGCTACCCTGAGACTACATAGTGAATTCCAGGTCATCCTGAACTAGAGTGAAACCCTACCTTGAAAAAATAAACAAACAAACAGACAAAAGAGGAATAGGGGCCAGAGAGATTGGTTAGTGGTTAAAGAATTTGCCTGGGAAGTCTAAGGTTAGATCCCCCAGGACCCATGTAAGCCAGATGCACATGGTGGCACATGCATCTGGAGTTTGTTTGCACTGACTGGAGGCCTTGGTGTGCCCATTCTCTCACTCTCTCTCTGATACACACACACACACACACACACACACACACATGAATAGAACAGAAAGTAGAAAGAATAGAATAGAATAGAGAAATGAGAACGGGGCCCTGACACAGGTCTGGAAAAAGCCCCATGTGGAGTCTTTCTCTCTCTCCTTTCATCGCTACTGCTCTCTCCTGGCTTGTGCACCACTTCACATGTTCCCAGGCCCGAGACCATCCCCACCTCCCGGTCACACTGCCACTGTGTTCTGGCAGGCTTGCATGACGCTCCATTTTTCTCATGCCCTTGACTCCTTCCCTATCTCTCAGCTTCTGCTTCCCTAGTCCTCCTCCCTCCTTTTGGCTCTGGCTTGTGAAAGTGATTAGTTGAAAGTGGGACTAATGACTCCTGCTTGTAATATTCATGCTCAGGATACTGAGGCAGGAGGATTGCCATGAGTTTAAGACCAGCCTGAGTTATTGAGACTCTATCTCAAAAAAAAAAAAAAAAAGACAATGAATATGTGATTTGTTTGTATATAACCTATAATCATTTTGTGGGCTCCCCCCCACACTGAGGTAGTGTCTTACTCTGGCCCAGGCTGATCTGGATGGAACTCACTCTGTACTTCCAGGCTGGCCTTGAACTCACAATGATCCTCCTACCATGGAGGCTTCCCAAGTGCTGGGACTAAAGATACCTGTCACCACGCCCAGCTCGTTCTTAAAAATATTTTATCTATTTCTTTGAGAAAGAGAGACAGAAAACAAAAAAGAAAGTAAGTGTGAGCATGCCAGCATCTCTTGCTACTGCAGAGGAAGTCCAGTGCATGTGCTGCTTTGTGCGTCTGCTTAACATGGATACTGGGGAATCAAACCCGGACTGGCGGGCTTTGCAAGCAAATGCCTTTAATGATTGAGCCATCTCTCCAGCCCCCTCTTTTCTTTTATAGTTTTTATTCATGTATTTTATTTAGAGAGAGAGAGGGAGGAAGACAGAGAGAGAGAGATACAGAGGGCCTCCAGCAAATGCAAGCTCCTGATGCATGAGCCACCCTGTGCATCTGTCTTATGTGGGCCCTGGGGAATAGAACCTGGGTTCTCAGGCTTCATAGAGGCTTTAATAGGCAAGTGTCTTGGCTGCTAAACCATTTCTCCAGCCCATCTTTTAAATTTCATTTATTAATTTGCAAGCAGAGAGAGAGACAGAGAGATGGGGTGGGAGGTGGGGAATGGGTGCACCGGGGCCCTTAGCCACTGCAAAAGAACTCCAGATGCATGTGCTACTTTGTGTATCTGGCTTTATGTGGGTACTGGGGAATTGAACCTAGGTCCTTAGACTTTGAAGGCAAGTGCCACTAAGCCATCTCTGTAGCCCTTTCCTTTCTTGTTGAGACAGGTTCTTAGTATGGCCTGGAACTCACTATGCTTGCCTCAAACACAGGGCAAAGCTGCTCTCAACCTCCCAAGACTGGATTATAGGCATGCACCACACCCAGTTAATCTTCTAAACATTTAACAGTCTGAAGGAAATTAGTGTAGATTAGAAAAAAAAAAAATAGGGCTGAAGAGATGGCTCAGCAATTAAGGCACTTGCCTGCAAAGCCCAATGACCTGAGTTCAATTCCCTAGTACTTTATGTAAACTCAGGTGCACAAAGTGGCCCATGCCTCTGGAGTTCATTGGCAGTGGCTGGAGGCCCTCGTGTGCCCATTCTACCCACCTCCTCTCCTTGTAAATAATAAATAAAATATTTTTAAATATGGGCTGGGGAGATCGCTCAGCCATTAAAGGCACTTGCTTACAAAGTCTGGTTTGACTTCCCACCACCCACATAAAGCCAGATGCACAAAGAGGTGCACATGTGTTTGCAGTGGCAAGATGCCCTGGACGCCCATCCTCTCTCTCTCTGGCTCTCCTTGAAAAGAAATAAAAATATTTTAAAAATTTTCTCTAGTGGACAATAGCAGGGCTGAAATTACCTTCATTTACTTTTCTGAGGTAGGGTCTCACTGTAGCCCAGGCTGACCTGGAATTCACTCTGTGGTCTCGGGATGGCCTCCAACTCAGTGATACTCCTATCTCTGCCTCCTGAGTGCTGAGATTAAACGTGTGTGCCATCATACCCGGTGGCTTACAGAACTATTTCAGGGCTGCAATAATTGATCTAGAATTCACTGGGTCTGTGTTATTTGGCCACCAAGCCTGGAGACTTTTTTGTTGTTGTTGTTTGTTTTTAATGACAGGATCTCACTCTGTAGACCAAATTGGCCTTGAGCTCCTGATCCTCTAGCCTAGACCTCCCCAATGCTGTGATTACAGGCATGAGCCACCACTCCTGGGTTCATTTGTGATTTTTACAGAAAGTCACAGAGTCTATTTTTCTTTTGCAATGCTGGGACTTGAACCCAGGGCCTGTGTATTCTAGACAAACTCTACCATTGAGCTATATCCCCAGTTCCTAATATCCACCGCAGTCCCACAATGCCAGGGACTGAATCCAGGTCTTACAAATGCTGGGCAAGCATCCAGCCACTGAGCTGAAATCCCAGCATGAAAGTCTACTTTGGGGAGGGGAGTTTTGTTCTCACAGTAGCCCAGGATGTCTTGGAACTTCCTCTGTACTGCAGGATAGCCTCTGACTCCCACCTCAGCCTTCTGAGATCTAGGATTTAAAGCATGTGCCACCATGCCTAATTCAAAATCTGTTTTTATTTTTCTTGTAAGGATGATAGTTTGGGGCTTTTAACAATATTTTTATTGAGATGGAGAGATGGCTTAGTGGTTAAGATGCTTATCTGCGAAGCCTAAGCACCCAGGTTCAATTCCCCAGAACCCATGTAAGCCAGATGTACAAGGTGGTGCATTTGTCTAAAGCTTGTTTGCAGTGGCACAACTGTTCTTTGGATATATATCTGCTCCTTTAGCTCTCTCCAATAAATAATGAGACACACACACAGAGAACATGTGTGAATATGAACACACAGGGCCTCTCACCCCGCCAGTGGACTTCAGACACATGCTCTACTTGTGCATCTGACACTGTGTGAGTACTGGGGAATCGAACCCTGGCCAGAGGGCTCTGCAATCAGGCATCTTCAACAGCTGAGGCATCTCTTCAGCCCTTATGTTTTTTTAAGGTCGCGTCTTACTCTCTAACCCAGGCTGACCTAGAATTCACTATATAGTCTCAGGCTGGCCTTGAACTCATGGCAATCCTCCCACCTCTGCCTCCGAATACTGGAATTAACGGTATGTGCCACCACACCCGGCATTTTTCTTGTTTCTTTTTAAATTTATTTGGGCTGGAGAGATTGCTTAGTGGTTAAGGCATGTGCCAGTAAAGCCAAAAGACCCTGGTTCAGTTCCCCAGGACCTATGTAAGCCAGATGTACAAGGTAACGCATGTGTCTGGAGTTTGTTTGTAGTGGCTGAGAGCCTTTCTCTCTCCCTCTCTGTGTTGTGTCTTTCTTTTTCTGCCTCTTTCTCTTTCTCAAACAAATAAATAAAAATTTAAAAATTATTTATTTATGAGACAGAGAGAGGGAGGGGGAGAGAGAGAGAGAGAGAGAAGAGAGAGAGAGAGAGAGAGAGAGAGAGAGAGAGAGAAAGAATGGGCACACCGGGGCCTCAGCCACTGCAAATGAACTCCAGACACCTGCCCCACTCTGTGAATCTGGCTTACGTGGGTCCTAGAGAATCAAACTTGGGTCCCTAGGCTTTGCAGGCAAGTGCCTTAACCACTAAGCCGCCTCTCCAGCCCCCCCCTTGTTTTTGACTTCTTGAGACATGGTTTCACTACACAGTCCAGGCAAGCTTGGAACTCACTGTGTGCCTGGGGCTGGGCTCCCGTCTCAGCTTCCTGAGTGCTGGATGACAGGCATAACTCTCTGATCATTAAGGAACAAGAGGCTCTTGTGTGGAGTTTCCCACCAGTCTCCCAGCTCATGCGGGGGATGCGCTTATCATCTGCAGAGTGGTCTGTGTAATCCCTCTGACAGGGTTCTTGTTTCTTTTTTTTTGTTGTTAACTTTTTTTCTTGACAACTTCCATAATTATAGATAATAAACCATGGTAATTCCCCCCCACTTTCCCCTTCACAGATCCACCCTCTGTCATGTCCCTTCCCCTTCTCAATCAGTCTCTCTTGTATCTTTTTTTTTTTTTTTTTGAGGTAGGGTCTCACTCTGGTCCAGGCTGACCTGGAATTAACTCTGTCATCTCAGGGTGGCCTTGAACTCACGGCGATCCTCCTACCTCTGCCACCCGAGTGCTGGGATTAAAGGCGTGCGCCACCACGCCCGGCTCTCTCTTGTATCTTGATGCCATCATCTTTTTCCTCCTATTCCCTGTGACAGACAGTTTTCTTCTGTCCCACTCTGGGTCAATGTCACTGAGAACATAGTGTGCCTTGGGCAAGATAAGATTGCATTGCTTAAGTCTTCCTCCTCTGCTCTACCCTCACAGGAGAAGCAAAGAACCGAAAATATAACCCATCAAGTTTCCATAGGTTTAACTTGTATGGAGCCCCAACGCCACATTTTAATGATGGACGGACCATGGCAAGAAGCTTATATTGGCTCCATGAACTCCAGATGTAAGTGTGCTGATCCCTTGTTCAGGCACAGGATAGTTCCACTTGTTAGTTATTAGACTTGGAAAAAATTCTTCCAACCTTTAATCCCAGCACTGGGGAGGCAGAGGTAGAAGGATTGCCGTGAGTTCGAGGCCACCCTGAGACTATGTAGTGAATTCCATGTCAGCCTGAGCTACAGTGAGGCCCTACCTAGAAAAACCAAAAAAAAAAAAAAAAAAAAATCCTTGCAGATATTTTATTTATTTGCAAAGAGAGGGGTGGGGGAGGAGGGAGAGAGAGAATGGGTGTACTGCTGCAAATTAACCCCAAAACCATGCATTTCTTTGCACATCTGGTTTTCCATGGGTACTATGGAATTGAACTTGGGCTGCAGTCTTGATAAGCAAGTACATTTAACCACTGAGCCATCTATCCAACTCTTCTTTCTTCTTTTTTTTTTAAAGTTTAATTTATTAGTGAGTCTGGGTACACCAGGGTTTCTTGCCACTACAAAAAAAAAACTTCCAGATACATGCACCACTTTGTGCATCTGGCATTATGTGAGTACTGTGGAATTGAATTGTTATCATCAGGCTTTGCAAGCAAGTGACTTTAACTGCTGAGCCCTTTCCAAACATTTTTTTTTCGAGGTAGGGTCTCACTCTAGCTCAGGCTGACCTGGAATTCACTATGGAGTCTCAGGGTGGCCTCGAACTCACGGCGATCTTCCTACCTCTGCCTCCTGAGTGCTGGTATTAAAGATGTGTGCCACCACGCTCTGCATACCTTTTTTTTTCGTTTTCAAGGCAGGGTCTCACTCTAGCCCAGTCTGACCTGGAATTCACTGTGTAGTCTCAGGCTGGCCTAGAATTTAGGGTGATCCTCTTACCTCTGCCTCCTGAGTGCTGGGATTAAAGGCGTGTGCCACCACACCTGGCCCAACCCTTTTAAAAAATTTATTTATTTATATGAGAGAGAAGTGGCCTGGCTTATGTAGGTACTGGGGAATTGAACCTGGGTCCTTAGGTTTTGTAGGCAAGCGCCTTAACCACTAAGCCATCTCTCCAGTTCCCAAACCTTTTTTATTTTTTCCAATCCTCTTTGAAATTAAAATTTTTGTTTGCTTTTTGAAACAGGGTCTTACTCTAACTCAGGTTCGCCTCGAACTCACTCTGGTCTTGAACGTACAGCAATCCTTCTACCTCAGCCTCCCCAGAGTTGGGATTAAAGACGTGCACCACGGGGTTGGAGAGATGGTTCAGCAGTTAAGGTGCTTGCCTGCAATGCCCATGAACTCGGGTTCAATTCCCCAGTATACACGTAAAGCCAGATTCACAAACTGGCGTGAGCATCTGGAGTTCGTTTGCAGTGGCTGGAGCCCCTGGTGTGTCCATTCATTCTTTCTCTCTGCTTTCAAGTAAATTAAAAAATGCTTAAAGATGTGAACCGCTACGTCTGACTTTGCTTTTGGGTTTTTGAATTTAATTTTGTTTTAACTTTTATTTATTTCTCTCTCTCTCTGTCTGTGCTTCAAAGTCTCTTGCTACTGCCAGTGACCTCTGGATGCATGAGCCACTTTCTGTTCTCCTCTTTACTCGGGTGTCGGTTTTGCAGACCAGTGTCTCTTTGACTACTAATCCACAACCCCCATTAGATATACATATATATGTTTTGTTATATGTATTATATCAGGTTATACTCTTTTATCCCCTCTACATTTAATTGTAATTTTATTTTTTTGTGGCATTTGGATTTTTCTAGGCAGAGCCTTACTCTAGGCCAAGCTGACCTAGAACTCACTCTGTGGCCCCAGGGTGTCCTCAAATTCACAGTGACCCTTATACCTCTGCCTCCTGGGCTCTGGGACTAAAATGCCTAACCTTTTTTTTAATTAAAAATTTTTTTGGGGGGGCTGGAGAGATGGCTTAGCAGTTAAGCACTTGCCTGTGAAGCCTAAGGACCCTGGTTCGAGGCTCGACTCCCCAGGACCCATGTTAGCCAGATGCACAAGGGGGCACACACATCTGGAGTTCGTTTGCAGTGGCTGGAAGCCCTGGCACGCCCATTCTCTCTCTTGCTGTCTGTCTGTCTGTCTGTCTGTCTCTCTCTCTGTTGCTCTCAAATAAATAAATAAATAAAAATAAACAACAACAAAAAATTTTTTTTTGAGGTAAGGTCTTGCTCTAGTCCAGGCTGACCTAGAATTCACTATGTAGTCTCAGGCTGGCCTTGAACTCACAGTGATGATCTTCCTTTCTCGGCCTCCCCAGCGGTGGGATTAAAGGCATGAGCTACCACACCTGGCTATTTTATTTTTTTTTCTTTTTATTTATTTGAGGGAGAGAGAGAGAGAGGGAATGATTGGGCATGCAAGGGCCTCCATTCACTGGAAGTGAACTCCAGATGCGTGTGCCATCTTGTGCATCTGGCTTATGTGGGCGTTGGGGAGTTGAACCTGGATCCTTAGGCTTCTCAGGCAAGTGTCTTAACCACTAAGCCATCTCTTCAGCCCTAATTTTTTCTTTTAATATTTGAGACTGGATCTTTCTTTGTAGCAGAGACTGGTTGGCTTGGAACTTGTTATGTGGTCGAGAGTGGCCTTGAACTTTTATAACAGAGGATGGCTTCATCTCCTGATACTCCTGTCTCTATCTCCCAAGTGCTGGGATTAACAGGCACGCTCCCCGATCCTGGTTTATGTGGTGTAGGGGAGTGAACCCAGTGATTCCTGAGTGCTAGTAAGCTCTCTTTCTACCAGTGGAGCTTCTCCTCCAGTCCTTATAGATGATTTTCACTGTCAACTCTTTTTAAAGTTTTTATTTATTTATTTATTTGCAAGCTGGTGGGGGGGCAAAAAGAAGAGAGAATGGGTGCACCAGTGCCTTAACCACAGAGCCACCTTTGCAGCCCAGCTCTGTTTTTCATTTTTTAAAAATATTATTATTAGCTCTGGCATGGTGGCACACGCCTTTAATCCCAGCATTTGGGAGGCAGAGGTAGGAGGATTGCTGTGAATTCAAGGCCACCTTGAAAGTATACAGTGAATTCCAGGTCAGCCTGAGCTAGAGTGAGACCCTACCTCAAAGAGGGGTGGGGGAATGAATATGGGCATGCCAGGATCTCCAGCCACCGCAAAGGAACTCCAGATGTGTGTGCCACTGTGTGTATCTGGCTTTATGTGGGTACTGGAGAGTTGAACTCTGGTCCTTAAACAGGCAGGTGCTAAGTGCCTTAACCACTGCTCAGTCAATCCATCCTGCAACTCCTATTTATATACATTTTTTTTTTTGTTGTTGTTGTTGTTTCTGTTTTGACCTAGGGTCTTACTCTAGCCCAGGCTGACCTGGAATTCACTATGGAGTCTCAGGGTGGCCTTGAAGTCGGTGATACTCCTACCTCTGCCTCCCAAGTGCTGGGATTTAAGGTGTGCACCACCATGTCCAGCTTATCTACATTTTGGTCCTTAAACTGCCACTGTTTTATCAGACTTTACTTTTTCTACACATCTCAGCAAATGAGATGAATTACTTTCTAGTTTTTCTGTTTCTCCACAAGGTGTCACTCTTCTCCAGACGTTAATTCAGCCCTGTTTCAATAGTACAGGAAATACTTTTTATTTATTTATTTTTATTTTTAAATTTTTATTTATTTATTTATTTGAGAGTGACAGACAGAGAGAAAGACATGGAGGGAGAGAGAGAGAATGGGTGCGTCAGGGCTTCCAGCCTCTGCAAACAAACTCCAGACGCGTGCGCCCCCTTGTGCATCTGGCTAACGTGGGACCTGGGGAACCGAGCCTCGAACCGGGGTCCTTAGGCTTCACAGGCAAGCGCTTAAACGCTAAGCCATCTCTCCAGCCCCTATTTATTTATTTTTAATTTATGTAAGAGAGAGAGAGAGAGAGAGAGAGAGAGAGAGAGAGAGAGAGAGAGAGAGAATAGGCGAGCCAGGGTCTTCAGCCACTGCAGTAGAAGGCCAGATAATGCGCACAAGTGCAACATTGCATGCTTGCGTCTGGTGACCTGGAAATGCGCGCATGCATTCTTAGGCTTCTCAGGCAAATCCCTTAACCACTAAGCCATCTCTCCAGCCCGGGAAAAACTTTTAAAGGCAAATAGAGGGGCTGGAGATACAAAAGTGGCTCATGCTTCTGGAGTTCATTTACAGCAGCTGGAGGCCCTGGTGTTCTCTCTCTCTCTCTGTAGTTCTCTGCTTGTCAATAAATAAAATACATCTTTTGTTTGTTTTCCCAGGTAGGCTCTCACTCTTGCTTAGGCTGACCTGGAATTCACTATGTGGTCTCAGGGTGGCCTCGAACTCACAGCGATCCTCCTACCTCTGCCTCCCGAGTGCTGGGATGCCCATTTGTTGTTTTTATTAAAATATATATATTTTAGAGCCAGGTGTGGTGGTGCACACCTTTAATCTCAGCACTCGGGAGGCAGAGGTAGGAGGATCGCCGTGAGTTCGAGGCCACCCTGAGACCACATAGTGAATTCCAGGTCAGCTTGGACTAGAGTGAGACCCTACCTTGAACACCCTCTCTACCCCCAAAAAAGAAACAACAAATGGAGAGGCTGGAGATATGACTCAGTGGTTAAAGGTGGTGCTGGCCTTCAAAGTCTGATGGCCCAGATTCAGTTCCCTAGCACCCATGTAAAGCCAGATGCACAGGAATGGCTCATGCATCTGGAGTTCCTTTGCAGTAGCAAAAAGTCCTGGTGTGCCCATTTTTTTTCTCTCTCTCTTCTCTCTCTCTCTGCTTGCAAATAAATAAAAATAAAATAAAATAAAGCAAACAGAATGTGAAGACTCTAATGTTCATTGTTTTTAGTCTTATCGAAACTATAGGGAATTTATTAATTCAAATATTATTAAATAATAGTGTTATAATTTTATGGTTGTCAAAAGAAACTATTATTTAATCACTAACATGGATGTTATAGTTACATAACAAATAATTGGCAAAACAGGGGCTGGAGAGATGGCTTAGAGGTTAAGCGCTTGCCTGTGAAGCCTAAGGACTCCGGTTCGAGGCTCGGTTCCCCAGGTCCCACGTTAGCCAGATGCACAAGGGGGCGCACGCGTCTGGAGTTCGTTTGCAGAGGCTGGAAGCCCTGGCGCGCCCATTCTCTCTCTCTCCCTCTATCTGTCTTTCTCTCTGTGTCTGTCGCTCTCAAATAAATAAATAAATAAATAAATAAATAAATAAATAAATTAAAAAAAATTGGCGAAACAAAATCTCCTAGTCCTGGTAATACAGCTATCATTACCATTTTCTTTTAAAATATTAAAAAAATACTTTTATTTATTTGCAAGCAGAGATTAACAGAAAGAAAGAGACAGATGGGGAATGGGCATGCCAGGGCCTCTGGCCACTGCAGAAGAGCTCCAGATGCATGCGCATTTTGTGTATCTGGCTTTATGTGGGTACTGATGAATCAAACCAGGGTCATTAGGCTTTGCAAGCAAATGCCTTAACCACTGAGTCATCTCTCTACACTGCAAACAAGCAACTCTAACCACCGAACCATCCCCTTGGCCCCAAGAAGAGATTTGAGCTGAGGTTGCAGCATAGGGCTTGGTAGGAGAACTGGTGCTTAGCAAAAGGCAAGTATGCACTCCAGGACGTGCACTTCTCAAGAGTCATGCTTAAGCCAGGCATGGTGGATCTGCCTTTAATCCCAGCACTTGGGAGGCAGAAGTAGGAAAATCATTATGCGTTCGAGGCCACCCTAAGACTACATAGTGAGTTCCAGGTCAGCCTGGGCTAGAGCAATATACTACTTCAAAAAACCAAACAGAAAAATAATAAAGTCATGTTTAAAAAGCTGCTAAGGAACTGTTTTCTTTTTCTTCCCCAGTAAATGAAAGCACAGTTGGTTCCCGAGAGCCTTTAAACAGAGTGTAGCCAATAAAGTCAAAACACAGGCAGGCTTTATTTCTCAAATTGTTCTCTTAAACTACCATCTGTCATTTCAAGGCTCAGACTAGGGGCTGGAGAAATGGCTGATCAGTTAAGGCACTTGCCTGTGAAGCCTAACAACCTGGGTTAGATTCCCCAGTACCCACATAAAGCCAGATGCACAAAATGGCACATGTGTCTGGAGTTCGTTTGCAGTGGCTAGAGGCCTGGTGCGCCCATTCTCTCTCTGCTTGTGTCTCTTCTCTCTGGCTCTGTGTACAGATAAGTAAATAAAAATATTAAAAAAAAAGAGCTCAGATGAGCAATGAGCCACTCCCTCAAGGGCTGTTTCTTTGGAGTCTTAGCCTTCTTCCTTTGGTAGTGGCAGTGACTGGTGGAGTTCCATTTGGGGGCAGGTTTTTTCAGAGGTAGGGTCTCACTCTAGCGCCAGTGGACCTGGAATTCACTACATTGTCTCAGGCTGGCTTTAAACTCACAGCAGTCCTCTTTCCTCTGCCTCCTGAGTGCTGGGGTTAAAGTCGTGGCCCACCTTGCCTGGCTTGGGGAGTTTTTTTTAATATTTTATTTTTCTTTACTTATGGGGGGGGGGAGAGAGAGAGAGAAAGGGAGAGAGAGGGAGAGAACGAGTGAGCATGGGCATGCCAGGGCCTCCAGCTGCTGCAAATGAACTCCAGACACATGCGCCCCATTGTGCTTCTGGCTTATGTGGGTCCTGGGGAATCGAACCCGGCTTCTTTGGCTTTGCAGGCAAGTGCTAAGCCATCTCTCTAGCCCCTTGGGCAGTTTTTATACATGTACATCATTTATTTTAATCATATTTAATCCCATGACCTTCTCTTGTCCTCCTCCTTCCTGCTGAAGACCTTCTTCCTCTCATCTAGTCCCATCTCTACTTTGAAGTACTTTGTTTTATGTATCTATTTATTAATTCATTTTTTGTTTTGTTTTTGGTTTTCTTGCTCTCAACTAGTCCCATTTCTACTTTGATTTATGTATTTATTTATCAATTCATTTTTGTTTTGTTTTTGGTTTTTATTTTTAAAATTATTTTATTTATTTGAGAGAGGGAGAGTGGCAGATAGAATGAGTATGCCAGGGCCTCTAGCCACTGTAAATGAACTCTAGACACATGGATCATCTCTTCCTCCCAAGTGCTGTTATTTATTTCGTTGAGAGACAGGAGGGGAGGGGGAGACAAGGAGTGAGTGTGGGGGTGCCAGGGCTTCTAGCCCTGTGAACAAACTCCAGAGGCATGTGCCACTTGCTGCATCTCACTTTATGTGGGTACCGTGGAATTGAACCTGAGCCGTCATGCTTTGCAATGAAGTGCCTTTAACCACTGAGCCATCTCTCCAGTCCATCCCCACAGTATATTTTGCAGCCAATAATATTTTACATAATAAAGATACCTAGCAATGTTCTAATTTCTCAGGAAAAGAGGAGCTAAAGTTGTATCCCAGAGATTTGACGACTTCAAAGAAAAGTTTCAACATAAACTTGGAAGAGATTTAGATCCGTAAGTTCACCACTGACTTGGTGTTGCAGGGGCCTTTGCTTCAAATTGAAAAATACCCTGTGGTAAACGTTCATTTGTGCTCTTCCACGTCATGTCTGCTCAGTAAGGAGGACCTCAGCATGTGGGCCTCGGGAACAGGGAGCTCGGAAAGATGGAGCAGGCATTTGGAGAAGTGGGAGGATTCATTTTTTAAAAATATATTTATGTATTTATTTGTAAGGGGACAGAGAGAGAGAGAGAGGAAGAGGGAGAGAAAGAGAATGAATATGGGCACACAAGAACCTCCAGCAAACTCCAGATGCATATGCCACTTTGTGCATCTGGCTTTATGTGGGTACTGGAGAATTGAACCCGGGTTGTTGGGCTTTGCAGGCAAGTGCCTTGGCCACTGACCCATTTCTCAAGTCCAGGAGTTATTTTTTTATTGAGAAACAGAGATGGATAGATGTATGTATGTATGTATGTATGTATGTATGTATGTATGTATGTATGGAGAGAGAGAGAAAAAGCATGTCAGGGTCTTCTGCCTGTGCACAGGAACTCCACAGGCATGTGCCTCTTTGTGCATCTGGCTTTACCTGGGTAGTGGGGAATTGAACGTGGGCCATCAGGCTTTGCAGGCAAGTGCCTTAACTGATGAGCCATTACCCCAGCCCAGAAGAATTATAGGAAGCTCTATTCCTAGGACACCAGATATGTAACTACATACCTTGGTGATTTTGCTCGAGAGTATTTTCTTGTTTTTGGTGAGAGGTGCTTCAGTGACGGCAGTGAAAGCATGCTCAGCCACTGTTAATACAAAAACTCTCACACGGAAGATCTTGTGGAGAACTTTCCTTTGATCTCCCTAACTTGTCCATAGGAGAAAGTGTTGGCTCCTAAAGACCAATGCCAAATGTATTTTAAACTCCAGGGATGATGTGTGGTGTGTATGTTCCCTAAAAGACTGTTTTCCTTGCCAGCATTGCAGACACAGTGAATGTCCCCTCAGACTACACATTTGGAGCTTGCTTCCTTCCAGAGGAGTATGGTAAGTGTACAGATTCTTTTCTATATTTTATTTTTATTTATTTATTTATTTATTTGACAGAGAGGGGGAGGGAAAAAGAGAAAATGGGTGTGCCAGGGCCTCCAGCCACTGCAAATGAAATCCAGACATGTGCGCCCCCTTGTGCATCTGGCTAAATGTGGGTCCTGGGGAACTGAACTGAACCTGGGTTCTTTGGCTTTGCAGGCAGGTGCCTTAATTGCTAAGCCATCCTTCCAGCCCCAAATTTTCTTCTAGACAAATAAACACAATAAAAAAATCTCCAGAAAATAGCTATGCATGGTGGTACATGCTTTTAATCCCAGCCCTCGCTCAGGAGGCGGAGGTAGGAGGATCACTGCGAGTTTGAGGCCGTCCTAGGACTACAGAGTGATTTTCAGGTCAGCCTGGGCTACAATAAGATCCTACCTGAAAGAAAAACCCAAAATCAAGATCCCTTGAAAGTGCTGCATGTGGTGTTTTTGCTGCCTCTGGCAGTGTACTAAATAAAGCTTTATTTCCATTGAAGAAAGAAATCTCAGGGCTGGAGAGGTGGCTCAGTGGTTAAAGATGCTGCATTCAAAACCTGATGGACTGAGTTTAATTCCCCAGTGCCTGTATAAAGCCCATTGCACAAAGTGGTGCATGCATCTTGAGTTTGTTTGCAGTGGCAGGAAGCCTTGGCATGCCTGTTCTCCCTCCCTCCCTCTCTCTCTCTCTGTCTAGTCTCTCTCTCTCTTCTTTTTTTTTTTTTTTTTTTTTTTGGTTTTTCGAGGTAGTGTCTCACTCTGGTCCAGGCTGACCTGGAATTAACTCTGTAGTCTCAGGGTGGCCTTGAACTCACGGCGATCCTCCTACCTCTGCCTCTCGAGTGCTGGGATTAAAGGCGTGCGCAACCACGCCCGGCTCTCTCTCTCTTCTTGCAAGTAAGTAAGTCTGAACTACATGAGATCCCATCTCCAAAAACCAACAGTATCAGATGATATACAAGTTTTTGGCTGTTTCTTTTTAAATATTTTATTTATTTATTTGAGAGAGAAGAGAGACAGAATGGGCAGGCCAAGACCTCCAGCCACTGCAAATGAACTCCAGATGCATACACCACCTTGTGCATCTGGCTTGCATGGGTACTAGGGAGTCGAACCTGGGTCCTTAGGCTTGTCAGGTAAATGCCTTAACCACTGCTGAGCCATCTCTCCAGCCCTATTTCTTTTCCTTTTTAAATTTTTTAAATTTATTTGAGACAGAGAGAGGGAGAGAAAGAGAGTATGGGCACACCAGGGTCTCTAGCCACTGCAAAGGAACTCCAGATGCATGTGCCATCTTATGCATCTGGCTTATGTAGGACCTGGAGAATTGAACCTGGGTCCTTAGGCTTTACCGGTAAGCACCTTAACTGCTAAGCCATCTCTCCAGGCCTATTTATTTGTTTTCTATTCATAGAGGTTGCTAGGTCTCTCAGGAGGGAGATATCATGAACAGAGTTAAAATTCCCAGGATACTATTTTTCTTCCTTCAATAGGTGCCGGTGACCTCATCCACCATAGACTTCCAGGGGAGTGTCTTCGCGGGAAGGACCGGCAGAGAGCCCAGGTCTCCGCAATTCGCCATCACCTGAAGAAGTTTAATCACGAAAACTTTGACACCTTGCTGGCTGCCTTCAGGCACTACGACAAGGCCAGTACTGGAGCAGAGCTTTGGTGGTGGTGGTGGGGGGGGCGGGGGGCTCAGCATGGGGAACAAAGCCCCATAGACCAGAACAGGTCAGGGGTCAGCCTGGGCTTCCACATCACGTCCATTTGTCTTTGCACGTTTACTTGAAGTGCAGCATGTCATTTTCTGTATGTCCTGTGGCTTTGATTCTGCTTAGATGCAGACCTAGGAAGCAACGGATGTCCTTATTGTCATTTGGCCTTTAAGAAGGATTTCCTGGGGTGGAGAGATGGCTCAGGGCTTGCCTGAGAAGCCTAAGGATCCACGTTCAACTCTCTAGTACTCAAGTAAGCCAGAGGCACAAGGTGGCACATGTGTTTGGAGTTCTTTTGCATTGGCTGGAGGCCCTGATGTGCCCTTTCTCTCTCTATCTGCTCCCCTCTCTCAAATAAATAAAACAACAAATCAAAGCATAACCAAACAAAATATTTTTTAAAAAGAAGGATGTGCTAACCATGGTGTCAATTAGTTGCTGTCAAAGTGTGGGCCTCTGCCATTATCAGCACTGCTTGAAAATGTGTTTGAAATGCAGTTTTTTGTTTGTTTGTTTTTGAGGTAGGGTCTGACTTTAGCCCAGGCTGACCTGGAATTCTCTATGTAGTCCCAGACTGGCCTTGAGCTCACAGTGATCTTCCCACCTTGGCCTCCTGAGCTCTGGGATTAAAAGTGTGTGCCACCACACCAAGTTGACATGCATGATTCTGAGGGCTGGTGACACACATTTTTACCCTATCAGAGGCAGAGGTAGGAAGATTGCTAGTGTGTTCTAGGGCAGCCTGGGCTAGACCCTACCTTAGAAAAAAAAGAGAGAGTTCAAGGCTAGCCTCAGTAATATGGAGTTGAAGGCCAGACTGAGCTGCAGAGTCAGGCAGGCTCTGTCTCACAAACACAAGCAAACACACCACAGAAAGGGCTGGAGAGATGGCTTAGCAGCTAAGGCCCTTGCCTGTGAAGCCTAAGGACCCATGTTCTACTCTCCAGATCCCATGTAAGCCAGACACACAAAGATGAGGCAAGTGCAAGGTCACACATGCCCACTAGGTGGCATGAGTGTCTGGAATTCATTCAATTCAGTGGTGGAGGCCCTGGCATGCCACTTCTCTCTCTCTTTTTCGCCCCCTCTCTTTCTCTCTCCCTCTCTAAAAGATTAAAATAAATTAAAAAATAAAAACACAGGGGAAATAAAAGGAGTATGGGGCTGGAGTGAAGGCTTAGCAGTTAAGGTACTTGCTTGCAAAGCCTGAGGACCCAGGTTTGATTCCCCAGTACCCATGTAAGCCAGGTTTGATTGCAGTGGCTATAGGCCCTGGCACACCCATCCTCTCTCTCTCAAATAAATAAATAAACATGAAACATTTTTAAAAGCATGTTAAAAACTCAATTATTTACCTGTTGGTTTTTTTTTTAAATATATTTTTTTTAAATTTTATTTATTTATTTGAGAGCAACAGACACAGAGAGAAAGACAGATAGAGGGAGAGAGAGAGAATGGGCGCGCCAGGGCTTCCAGCCTCTGCAAACGAACTCCAGACGCGTGCGCCCCCTTGTGCATCTGGCTAACGTGGGACCTGGGGAACCGAGCCTCGAACCGGGGTCCTTAGGCTTCACAGGCAAGCGCTTAACCGCTAAGCCATCTCTCCAGCCCTACCTGTCGGTTTTTGTTTTCAATTTTTTTTGGAGATAAGGTTTCACTCTAGCCCAGGTTGACCTGGAATTCACTGTGTAGTCTCAGGCTGGCCTTGAACTCACAGCAATCCTTCTACCTCTGCCTCCTAAGTGCTGGGATTAAAGACATGCACCACCATGACCGGCAAGTGTGTTTTACTGAAACCAGTGGGCAGTTGTAGTTAATTCTAAGATGATTTTTAAATTAATTTATTAATATGAGAGAGAGAGAGAGAGAGAGAGAGAAAGAGAGAGAGAGAGAGAGAGGGAAAGAGGCAGACAAAAAAAAAAAAAGAGTGGGTATGGGTGTGCCAGAGCCTCTTGCTACTGCAAATAAACTCCAGATGCATGAACTACTTTGTGCACCTGGTCCAGCAGGGATTGCAAACAAGTGCTTTTAACTACTGAGCCATCTTCCCAACCCTTCTGACAAGTGTTTTCTTTCTTTCTTTCTTTCTTTTTTTTTTTTTTGAGGTAGGGCCTTGCTCTAACCCAGACTGACCTGGAATTCACTTGGTAATCTCAGGGTGGCCTTGAACTCACAGTGATCTTCCTACCTCTGCTTCCCAAGTGCTGGGATTAAAGGCTGGCTTGACAAGATTTTTATACAGACATAATGAATTTTGGTCAATATCCTCAACCATTTCTTTCTTTTGTCTCTCCTCTTTCACCCCCCTTCCACTGAATCCATTTTTTTCAACCAGTCCCTCTTCAATTTTGATGTCATTTATATTTATTTTACTTATTTCTCATGGATATGATGTTGGAGGGGATGTACCAAGCTGTGACATGAATAAGAGAACCTTTCACAATAAAAGTACTTTGCTTTGAATGATTTATTTTAAACGCAGTCATAGGAAATACGATTATCTAATAGCTGTTAATTTGCTGAGTAAACCACTAGGCAGATTCCTTGTGATAAAATTAAATTAAGCAGGGAGGAAATTAGTGAGAGTTATTTAATGCTGATATGCCTCTTAAATGGTTGACTTTTAATATGTACAATGTGATGCTCAGTATCCTAAAGGAGATATTTACTGAGAAGGTAATAAGAGGTACAGCTGTAGGATATTTTTCAGATATTTGAATTTGAAACTGATGATGCACAAATTTAATGTAATAGAAAAAAATTAAAATAGAGCAGATAAACTAGTCTGTGGTGGTGCACAGCCTTAATCCCAGCACTCAGGAGGCTGAGGCAGGAGGATCACTGTGAGTTTGAGGCCAGCCTGAGACTATAAAATGAATTGCAGGTTAGTTTAGGCTAGAGCGAAACCCTACCTGAAAAAGAAATGAAAAGAAAAGAACAGAACCCCCCAAAACTCCATCATAGGACAGATAAACCCTGAAGTTTCCAAAATGAATTCTATAGTTTTGTCAAATTAATTCTATCACTTATTGAGTAGCCATAATCCTTCAAGCAATATTCTTTCCATAGTATGTAGACATTCCACTTAAGGAATTCAAAATCTAAAAACAATGTCAGCAAAACAAAAGAGACTAGTCGGAAAGAAGAAGGACTTAGTGGAGGGAGGTGGGGAAGGGAGGGAAGCGGGGACGGATCACGAGCGTGGCGTACAGGCTATATGTATGCAGGTTGTCAATGAAAAGTTTAAAAAAGTTGGGTTGGGGAGATGGCTCAGTGGTTAAAGGTACTCGTTTGCCAAACCTGACAGCCTGGGTTCAGTTTCCCAGCACCAATGTAAAACCAGGTGCACAAAATGGCACATGCATCTGCAGTTCATTTGCACCAGCAGGAGACCCTGGAGTGTCCATTCTCTCTCTGTCAAATAAATTTTAGAAAATTTAAAAGAAATGTTGAGGAGAGTTCTGGTTAGGATGGTGGCATAGGAACCACACCAAAGCAGCCTAGGGGAGAAAAAGCCAAAAAACCCCCGGAAAACACACTCTTCTACTAAAAAGTGAGGTGTATAAGAAATTACCAATGGCAGCTGAGAAGGAGGAGAGATCCAGAGCATCTGTGCCCACACAGGCGGCAGAAGCGGCTCCAGCAGGGCCACAGGGCCACAGGGCCACAGCGGCGAGGCTCAGCCTGAGCAGCAGGAAGAGCCAGGTGAGGGGATTCTCCACTCACACCGGAGCTCCATGCAAACTCAAGAAACCTGAAGGTAGGACTACCGTGAGCAACGGAGAGCGTGAGGTAGAGGATCGGGAGGGCCAGCGGGAGACGCAGAGCCACCATCCATAGCCTCCCCTCCCCACCGCCAGCACAAGCAACAGAGACTCGGGGAAGGGAGCTCATAGCACCCAGCACTGGTGGCCAGAGCAGTGATCCAGCGACCCAGTCAGCCTACTTGAACCCACAGCTCACTAAAGAGGAACCCAAACAGGAGCGCAGCATAACAGACCAAAATCATCCCAAAAGGTAAGTGGGATTACACCAGGGATGGGTCTCACTTGGTCACAAGCTGACTTGGAACCTTCAACAGACCAGCAATCTTAACCTCCTACTTGACAGGATTAAGAGTGTGGGGCAACACACAGCCTAAGGGACAGTCACTTTGTTAGGGGATCTGGTTGTTATAGTATCTACTCTTGCATAAATACTCTATGCTGTTTTTCATTGAACGTGTATATTGTTTAGTAAAATTTTAGAATCTGCCTGTATTTTGTTCCACTCAGCCTACTTGAATACTCTCATAGCAGGCAAACCCAACATCAAGGGTCACTTTTGTAGATACTCTGAGAGTCTTGAGAGCCACACCTAGCACCATAAGCTCCTACCCTGAAGATATGTAACATCAGATTGATTGATACATTGATACATCTAATAATACTGCAGCTAATTAGAAAAATCCAAGCATTAAATTAATCCAAGATGCAAAAATATGTATATTATAAGACAAGAAACACCAAAAATCAGGACAATGTAAATCTACCAAAAAGTACTAATGCATCAGAAATGACCTCCAGTGAGAATGAGTCAGAGGAAATGCCTGAGAAAGATTTCAAAAAATGATTATAAATATGCTCAAAGAAATCAAAGAGGAAATCAAAGGAATGAAAGAAGAAATTAAAGGAATCAAAGAAGACACAGGAAACCAATGTACTGAAATAAAGAGGTCAATACTGAACATAAATAAGGACATAGAAATAATAAAGAAAAACCAGTCAGAATTACTAGCAATGAAGAACACAGTCAATGAAATAAAAAACTGTAGAAAATCTCACCAGTAGAATGGATGAAGGAGAGGACAGAATATCTAAGACCAGGTGGCAGATCTAATACAGTCCAACAAAGAGAAAGACAAACTAATAGGAAAGTATGAGTGGGAATTTCAAGATATTTGGGACACTATGAAAAGATCAAACATAAGAATTCAGGGCATAGTAGAAGGAGAAGAATCTTACTCCAAAGGCATAGTAGGCATTTTCAACAAAATCATAGAAGAAAACATACCCCAAATTGTGAAAGAGGTGCCAATGCAGATACAGGAATCCTTTAGAACACCAGCCAGACAAAACCTGGAAAGAACCTCTCCTCACCATATTATAATCAAACTACCAAACATACAAACCGAAGAAAAAATATTAAAAGCAGTAGGAGAGAAAAATCAAGTTACCTACAAAGGCAAGCCCATCAGGATCAGAGCAGGTTACTCAACACAAAAGCCAGAGGGCTTGGAGTGATGTATTCCAAGTTCTGAAAGATAACAACTGTCAACGAAGTTTACTTTATCGTGCAAAGCTATCCATTCATATACACAGAGAAATAAGGACATTCCATAACAAAAGCAGGTTAAAGGAATATTTGAAGACAAAACCAGCTCTATAGTATATTTGAAAGAATCTTCCATGCTGAGGAGAAAGAAAAGCACACATATAAAGAACCTGGAGGGTGGGCTGGAGAGATGGCTTAGCGGTTAAGCGCTTGCCTATGAAGCCTAAGGACCCCGGTTCGAGGCTCGGTTCCCCAGGTCCCACGTTAGCCAGATGCACAAGGGGGCGCACGCGTCTGGAGTTCGTTTGCAGTGGCTGGAAACCCTGGCGCGCCCATCCTCTCTCTCTCCCTCTATCTGTCTTTCTCCCTGTGTCTGTCACTCTCAAATAAATAAATAAATAATGAACAAAAAATATATTTAAAAAAAAAAAAAGAACCTGGAGGGAGGGTATTACCATGGGATATTTTTTTATAACCATGGAAAATGTTAATAAAACTTAAATAAATAAAAAAAAGAACCTGGAAAAAACAAACAATACTCAAATACTAGTTAATACAAGAGAGCAAAGGTAAAACTGGAAGAACTACAAAAAAAATAGCAAAAATAAACACACACCTTTCAATAATATCACTTAATATCAACTGCCTCAATTCCCCAACCAAAAGACATAGGTTTGCAGACTGGGTTAAAAAGCAGGATCCTTCAATTTGTTGCCTCCAAGAAAATTACCTTTCTACAAAGGATGGATACTATCTTAGGGTAAAGGTTGGAAACTGGTGTTTCAAGCAAATGGGCCTAGAAAACAAGCAAGGGTTGCTATCCTAATATCTGACAAGGTATACTTCAGTCCAACATTAGTTAGGAAAGATAAAGAAGGTCACTTTATATTGATTAAGGGCACACTCCAACAGGAGGATGTTACAATCCTAAACATATATGCACCTAACATGGGGGCCCCCAAATTCATCAAACAAATGCTATTAGTACTAAGGTCATGGATAACACCAACACAGTGGTAGTGGGTGACTTTAACACCCCACTCTCATCAATTGACAGGTCATCCAGCAAAAATTAGACAGAGAGGCATCTGGACTAAATGAGGTCATAGAAGGAATGGACCTAACAGATATATACAGGACATTTCATCCAAAGGATGCAGAATATACATTCTTTTCAGCAGCACATGGAACATTTTCTAAAATAGACCATATGTTAGGACACAAAGCAAACCTTAACAAATATTGGAAAATTGAAATAATTCCTTGTAGTCTATTTGACCACAATGGAATCAAACTACAAATTAATAGCAAGAAAAGCTATAGAGCCTACACAAAACCATGGCAACTAAACAATCCACTACTAAATGATGAATGGGTCAATGAAGAAATCAAGAAGGAAATCAAAACATTTATAGAGTCAAATGCTAATGAGAACACAACATACCAAAACCTTTGGGACACAATGAAGGTAGTCCTAAGAGGGAAATTTATAGCTGTTTTGCCTATATTAAATTAGAAAGGTCTCAAGTAAATGACCTAATGCTTCACCTTAAAGCCTTGGAAAAAGAAGAACAAGGCAAACCAAAAATCAGTAGATGGGAAGAAATAATAAGGATTAGGGCAGAAATGAATGAAATAGAAACAAAAAAAAGGCAAAGAATCTATGAAACAAAGAATTAGCTCTTTGAAAGGATAAACAAGATTGATAAACCCTCAGCAAATCTGACCAAAAGAAAGAGAGAAGAGACACAAATTAATAAAATTAGAGATGAAAAAGACAGCATTACAACAGATAACAGAGAAATTAAAAAAATCATAGGGACGTGCTATAAAAACATATACTCCGCTAAGTATGAAAATCTGAAAGAAATGGATTATTTCCTTGATTTATATGACCTACCTAAATTAAATCAAGATGAGATTAATTATTTTAATAGACAATGTAACAAGTATGGAGATCCAAGCAGTTATCAAAAATCTCCCAACTAAAATAAGTCCAGGTCCAGATGGATTCACTGCTGAATTTTACCAAACGTTCAGGGAAGAACTAACACCATTACTTCTTAAGCTTTTTCTCAAAATAGAAAAAGAAGGAATCCTACCAAACTCCTTCTACAAAGCCAGCATCACCCTGATACCAAAACCAGGCAAAGATAGAACAAAAAAAGAAAAGTATAGACCAATATCCCTCATGAACATGGATGCAAAAATTCTCAATAAAATATTGGCAAACAGAATACAATAATATATCAGAAAGATCATTCACCCTGACCAAGTAGGCTTTATCCCAGAGATGCAGGGATGGTTCAACATATGCAAATCAATAAATGTAATACATTATATAAGTGGACTGAAGGACAAAAATCACATGATCATCTCATTAGATGCAGTGAAAGCGTTTGACAAAAATCTAACACCCCTTCATGATAAAAGTCCTACAGAGACTGGGAATAGAAGGAATCTCTTTTCAGATAGCATTGACCTTGGGATAACTCAGAAGGCATCATGGTGCTGGAAAGAAGTGACAGGAGTTCTCAGCACTGCAATATCTCTATCACACCTTCCAAGGCTCAGGGTCTATTGCAGAAGAGGTGGCGGAAAGAATGTAAGAGCCAAAGGAAGGGTAGGACTCCTTACAATGTGCTCCCCTCAGACACAAAATGGCCTGGATATCCATGACCTCACAGTGCCTGACACTACCTACACAAGACCATCATAAGAGGAGGAAAAGATCATAACATCAAAATAAAAGAGACAATGATTGAGAGGGGGAGGGGATATGATGGAGAATGGAGTTTCAAAGGGGAAAGTGGGGGGAGGGAGGGCAGTACCATGGGATATTGTTTGCAATCATGGAAATTCTTAATAAAAAAAGAAACATTAACAAAATATAGAAGAGTCTACCATAATTAGAGTAGCAGCGGTATGTTAGAGCATCTTGTCATTTTCAGGAAAGGCTGGAGAGATTTCTCAGTGGTTAAAGCACTTGCCTGCAAAGCCTAACAATCTGGGTTCGATTCCCCAGTACCCACGTAAAGCCAGATTGACAAAGTGGTACCTGTATCTGTAGTTGGTTTGCAGTGACTAGACATCCTGGTTCACTACCCCTCCCTTTGCTGTCCCTCTCTGTTTGCAAATAAATAAAACTTATTAAAATTTTTTTTCAGGCAGTTTGTTAGCTGACATCCCAATGCATGCTGGGAAGGAGCTCTGCTGGACGTGTTTGCAGCAAGGGCAGTAGCAATGGTTACAAATAGTGCTTCCAGAAGGGCGTGGTGCTGCTCTCCTGAACCCCAGCACTTGGGAGGCCAAGGCAGGAGGATTCAAGTTAGGCTAAGCCTACCTCAAAAAACCAGAACCCGGGGCTGGAGAGATGGCTCAGTGGTTAAGGCGCTCCCCTGCAAAGCCTAATGGCCCAGGTTTGATTCCCCAGTGTCCTCATAAAAGCCTGATGCACAAAGTGGCACGTGGACGTCCAGTTCGTTTACAGTGACTGGAGGACTGTTTCTTCTCTATCTCTCTCTGCTTGCAAATAATTTAAGATATTTTATTTATTTATTTGAGAGAGAGAAAGAGGGTGAGAGAGAGAGAGCAAGAGAGAATGGCTCCCCAGGGCCTCCAGCCACTGCAAATGAACTCCAGACACATGTGCCCCCTGTGCATCTGGCTAATGTGGGTCCTGAAAAGTCGAACCGTGATCCTTTGGCTTTTCAGGCAAATGCCTTAACCGCTAAGCTGTCTCTCCAGCTCCTGCTTGCAAGTAATTTAAAAACCAGAACCAAAGCAACAACCAAAATAAAATCTTCACAGCTAAACAAAACAGGACTTCCCCAGAAAGAGGCAGCGATTACATGTGCTCTGAAGACGCCTGGAGCAGGAGAAAGCCAAGCGACCCAGCTCACAGCTCTGCTGGGGTTTGGGCTGTTTATTATCTGTGATGTTATTGGTTTTGTGCCTGTGGCTTTTTTTTTTTTTTTTAATTATCCACAACCAGATAAAAAGACAGGGGAGGGGTGGAGAGAAGGCCACTCCAGAGCTTCCTGCCACTGCAAATGAATTCCAGACACATGCACCACCATGTGCTTCTGGCCTGATGAGAGTACTGAAGAACCAAGCATGGGCCATCAGGCTTTGCAGCACCTTTAATCTCTCTAGCCCTTGTATTGTTTTCTTTTTTTTTCTTTTCTTTAGAGAAAGAGCATGGGGGGGGGGGAGAGACAGAGAGAGAGAGAGAGAGAGAGAGAGAGAGAGAGAGAGAGAGAGAGAGAGAGGGAGAGAGAGAGAACTGGCTTATAGAGCCTCAGCCACTGCAATTAAATGCCAGCCGCTTGTGCCACCTAGTGGGCATGTGCAACCTTGCACTTGCCTCACCTTTGTGTGTCTGGCTTATGTGGTATCTGGTGGTATCTGGAGAGAGATCGAACCTGGGTCCTTAGGCTATGCAGGCAAGTGCCTTAACCACTAAGCTGTCTCTCCAGTCCTGTTCTTTTTTTTCATATTTTTATTTATTTCAGAGGGATGGCAGGGAGGGAATGGGCATGCCAGGGCCTCTAGCCACTGCAAACAAACTCCAGACACATGCACCACCATGTGCATCTGGCTTATGTGAGTACTGGGGAATTGAACCTAGGTCCATAGGCTTTGCAGGCATGCACCTTAATCTAAGCCATCTCTCCAGCCCTTAAATGTTTTTGAAATATTTATTTATTTACAAGCAGAGAAAGGATGTATGAGTGTGCCAGGGCCTCCAGCTGCTGATGAGTGCACTACTTTGTGCATCTGGCTTACATGGGTCCTGGGTAATTGAACCTGTTAGGCTCTGCAGGCAAGCGCCTTAACCACTAGGTCATCTCTCCAGCCCTTATACTGGCTTTGAGAGGGATGGAGCCTTGCTCAGGTATGATCGAGCTTTGCTTAGGGGTCACCATGCCTGACACTGGAGGACTAGATGGATGGTCACTAACTGTCCAAGCCAGTGGCTCTCAAGTGCAGACTTGACAGAAGAGCAAGTTAAACAGGGTTTATTAGCAAAACAGAGCACCTTCCAAACCAGGAGGGGTCTCAAATGGGTGGTGTGATGGTTTGATTCGGGTGTCCCCATAAACTCAGGTGTTCTGAATGCTAGGTCGTCAGCTGATGGCAATTTGGGAATTAACGCCTCCTGGAGGTGATGTATTATTGGGGCGGGCTTATGGGTGTTATAGCCAGTTTTCCGCTGTCAGTTTTTGGCACACTCTTCTGCTGCTGTTGTTCATCTGATGTTGCCCCAGAGGTGATGTCCACCCTCTGGTCATGCCATTGTTGCGCCCTGCCATCCTGGAGCTTCCCCTCCAGTCTATAAGCCAAAATAAACCCTTTTTTTCCTCACAAGCTGCCCTTGATCTGGTGATTTCTGAAAGCAGTGTGAATCTGAGTACAACAGGTAGCCATTGAATGACTTGGGTCAGTGCTTTTAATGGCCTTACCGTGAGGATGTATATTAAGTATCAAGTGGAAGTGGTTAGATTGGTTATTTGGGATGGCTGTGGGGGCTTCTGATAGGCTGGTGAGCTAGACAGAGGACTGGTTATTTGTATAGGCCAGCCAACATCCTGGAGAGTCAACATGAGTCAGGGCTTTTTTTTGGGGGGGGGGAGGGAGGTTGTCCTGTAGCCTTGACTAGCTGCCTACAAAACAGGGGCCATCTTGCCTATAATCCCTAGCATCATCACCTGAAACATGCTTTTAGAAGTGCAAGTCAGGGCTGGAGTTTGTTTGCAGTGGCTAAAGGTCCTGGTGCACCAGCTCTCTCTTTCTCTCTCATCCGCCTCTCTCTCTCTCAAATAAATAAACAGAAGTGCAAGTCAGCTGCGTTGTTCAAGGCCATTCTCAGCTGCATCGTGAGTCTAGGCCAGCTGGGTTCATGAGACACCCACCTCCCCCACTCTACTTTGAGTTCTGAGTGTCATGGTGATTGTAAGCTACCCAGTGATCTAGACACCATTGTTTTGAGCTCACACAAATAATATGTTTGGAGGCTGGAGAGATGGTTTAACAGTTAAGGTGCTTGCCTGCAAAGCCTAAAGACCCAGGTTTGAATCCTCAGTACCCACATAAGCCAGGTGCACAAGGTGGTGCATATGTCTGGAGTTTGTTTGCAGTGGCTAGAGGTCCTGGCGCACCCATTTGCTTTCTCTTTATCTGCCTCTCTCTGTCTCAGACATAGAAAGAGATTGTTAGCTTTCCTCGAAATTATTTCAGACATACAAAGAGATGCAGTGGCTGGGAATTGAACCCAGGCCTCCCACGTGGCAGGCAAGAATTCTACCACTGGACCACCAATGCATCTCTCTCAAATAAAATAATAAAAAATATATGATTGATAGCATCTGTTTCTGCTTCGTGGCTCTCTTGATTTCGTTGCCACCCATCACATTGTTTTTCAGACAAAGGTATCTGGTTTGGACTTTGGTGTTGACTTTGGCTTAGGCATAAAACAGAGAGTTTTGCAAAGGAGCCCACACCAGTCCAGGCCAGTGGTAAACCCACTGTCAAGATAAAAGAATATATGTTAAGTTCAGTGATATTCCAATATATGGTTTAAAAACTACTTGTTTTGGTTTGTGTTTGCTTTTGTGAGGTAGGGTCTCACTCCAGCCTAGACCAACCTGGAATTTACTATGTAGTCTCAAACTCTTGGTGATCCTCCTGCCTCTGCCCCCCACCCCTGCCATTGAGTGCTGGGATTAAAGGGTGCACCACCATGCCTGGAGGCTTACAGAATTACTTCAGGGCTGCAATAGTTGGTCTAGAACCCACTGGGTCTGCGTTATTTGGTGTCTACAGGGATCACCTCCAATACCACTGTAAACCCAGTTCTGGACAGGGAGAGCCCCAGTACCGCTCGATGATTCATTCGTGGCTGCCCTCAGTGGTTTTTCTTTCATATTCCCTTAATTTTTCTTTTTCTCTTTAATTTTCTTTCCTTTTTTTTCTTCCTTTTTTTTTTTGTTATTTGTTTTTTGTTTTTCGAGGTAGGGTATTGCTCTAGCACAGGCTGACCTGGAATTCACTCTATAGTCTCAGGGTGGCCTCGAACTCAAGGAAATCCTCCTACCTCTGCCTCCCAAGTGCTGGGATTAAAGGAGTGCACCACTACACCCAGCTGTTTCCTTTTCTTTCCTTTCCTTTCTTTTTTTTTTTCCAGGTAGAGTCTCACTCTAGCTCAGGCTGACCTGGAATTCACTATGTAGTGTCAAACTGGCCTCGAACTCACAGTGATCCTCCAACCTCTGCCTCCTGAATGCTGAAATTAAAGGCATGCACCACCATGCCCAAGTAAACATTATTTTTTAACAGCTACAAAGTGTGATACACCCTTATGGCGTTTCTGTCTTCCTGTTTGAGGGAGAGGGAGAAGAGCAGTAGTGACCATGAGCACGCAGGGCCGGGCCTCTGCAAAGAACTCCAGATCCTCGGGCCACTTCGGGCGTTTGTCTTTATATTGCTCCTGGGTAGCTGATTGAACCAGGACCGGCAGATTTTGCACGCACGTGACTTTAACTGCTGAGCGATCTCCCCGACCCGCTTATGGTACTTCCTAACCCACACTGATCTGGCTGATTCCCATGCCCCACATCTCCCCTCCTCACTGTGTGAACCAGTATTCCCTTTGTCACTTCCCTGCCTCATGCATTCTGTGGCCTTCCCCACTCCCTCCCTTAAAACCTCTTTTCTCCATTCTCGGGCCCCCTTTAAAAAATATTTTTATTTATTTGTTTGTAAGCAGATCCAGAGAGAGGGAAAGAGGAAGAGAGAGAAAGGGAGAATGGGCACACCAGGGCTTCCAGCCGCTGCAAACTAACTCCAGATGTATGCACCACCCTATACACCTGGCTTTACATGGGTACTGTGGAATTGAACCCAGGCTGTTAGGCTTTGCAGGCAAGTGCCCAAATCGCTGAACCATCTCTCCAGCTTGGGACTCCCTTTAAAAATTAGTTTATTTATTTAGAGAATGGGCATGCCCGGGCCTCCAGTCATTGCAAATGTACTTTAGATGCACATGCCACTGTGCATCTGGCTTTATGTGGGAATTGGGGAATTGAAGTCAGGTGGTTAGGCTTTGCAGGCAAGCACCTTAGCCACAGATCCATCTCTCTACTCCTTCCCCTTCTTAAAAAACGTCTTATTTATTTATGTATTAGAGAGAGAGAGAGAGAGAATAGGCATGCCAGGGCCTTTAGCCACTGCAGACAAACTCCAGATGCATGTACTATCTTGTGCATCTGGCTTAATGTGGGTCCTGGGGAATTGAACCCAGGCAGTTGGGCTTTGCACAGAAGTACCTTTAATGGGCCAATTCTCTGGCCCTTCACGGGGCCCTTTGGATGTTCATCTAAATAGTAGCTCTGGCCCCTTTGAGCCGGTGCTCATCTCATCCTTTCTGTGCTCCTGGCCCACAGAAGGGAGACGGGATGATAGATAAGGAGGAGCTGCAGGAATCTTGTGAGCAGGCCAACCTGCATTTGGACACAGAGCTCCTGGACCAGCTGTTTGACTACTGTGACGTGGATAACGATGGCCTGATCAACTACCTAGAGTTTGCCAATTTCCTTAACTGGAAAGACAAGGTGCTTCTCACGGAGGATGAAACGAGGGTCGTTATTAAAGGTATTGGATTAAAAATTTTTTTTTGTTATTTTTATTTATTTATTTGAGAGCAACAGACAGAGAGAGAAAGAGGCAGATAGAGAGAGGGAGAGAGAATGGGCGCGCCAGGGCTTCCAGCCTCTGCAAACGAACTCCAGATGCGTGCGCCCCCTTGTGCATCTGGCTAACGTGGGACCTGGGGAACCGAGCCTCTAACTGGGGTCCTTAGGCTTCACAGGCAAGCGCTTCACTGCTAAGTCATCTCTCCAGCCCTGGTTTTTTTTTAATACTTAATTAATTTATGTGAGAAAGAGAGAAAGAGAGAGAGAAATAGAGGGAGAGAGAGAATAAATGAACTCCAGATGCATGCACTACTTTGTGCTTTCGGCTTCACACAGGTGCTGGGGAATTGAGCCCCGAGTCATTAGGCTTTGCAGGCAAGTGCCTTCACCACTGAGTCATCTCTCCATCCTGGTATTTGTGTTTTTTTCCCCCGATACTTGATTTAAAAAATTATTTTTTATTTTTATTTATTTTTGTTTTTTAAGGTAGGGTCTCATTCTAGCACAGACTGACTTGGAATTCACTCTGTAATCTAAAGGTGGTGTTGAACTCAAGGCAATTCTCCTACCCTCAGCCTCCCAAATGCTGGGATTAAAGGCATATACCACCACGCCTGACTCTGGTATTTGATTTTTAAAAATTTATTTATTCGCATGGGGAGAGAGAGAAAGAGAGAGAGAATGAGAGAGAGTACCAGGCTCTCCTGCCACTGCAAACAAATTCTAGATACATGCATCACTTTGTGCATCTGGCTTTGCATGAGTACTGGGGGGTTAAACCTGGGCCGGTAGGCTTTGCAAGCCTTTAACCACTGAGCAACTTCTCCAGCTCAACAGTTTTTTTTTTCTTTTCCTGTCAGCTGGATTAAATGGGATTGGAAGACAGGCTGCGGAATTTGGGGAACGGGGCAGCCTCATCTTAGTTCACAATCTTGCTAATTGTATTCAGTCAGGGTTCAAGAGGTCCTAATTCTGGTAGTCATTTTCTACAGTGTCATTTTAAAAATTTTATTTATTTTATTTTATTTTATCTTAGTTTTGAATGGTTTTTCAAGGTAGTGTCTCACTCTAGCCCAGGCTGACCTGGAATTCACTCTGTGGTCTCTGGCTGGCCACAGAGAACTCCCACCTCTGCCTCCCAAGTGGTGGAATTGAAGGTGTGCGCCATCATGCCCAGCTATATGTTTTTGTTTTTAGTGTATTTATTTATTTGTGTGTGTGCTTGTTTGTGTGTTTGGGCATGTACCTACCACGGTGTATGTATGGAGGTCAGAGGATAACTGGTGCATGCCTTTAATTCCAGAACTTGGGAGGCAGAGATGGGAGGATCATCCTGAGGTTGAGGCCATCCTGAGATGACATAGTGAATTCCAGGTCAGCCTGGGCTAGAGTGAGATCCTACCTCGAAGAAAAAAAATAAACTTTTTTTTTTTTTTTTTTTTTTTTTAAAAAAATAAACTTTTAACTCGGGTCTCCAGTCCTCTTGCTGGAGAGATGGCTCAGTGGTTAAGGCGCTTGTCTGCAAAGCCGGACAGCCCATGTTCAGTTTCCCAGCACCCACATAAAGCCAGAAGCACAAAGTGGCGCATGTGTCTGGACTTGTTTACAGCAGCGAGGCCCTGGTGCACCTATTTTCTCCACCCTCCATCTCTCTGCTTGCAAATTAATAAATAAAAACTATTTAGCCAGAAGTCAGGTGTGGCAGCACATACCTTTAATCCCTGCACAAGGGAGGCAAAGGTAGGAGGATCATTGTGAGTTCGAGGCTAGCCTGGAACTGCAGAGTGAATTACAGGTTAGCCTGGGGTAGAGTGAGACCTTACTCTGAAACTTCTGCCCCCAACCAAAAATAATAATAATAATAAATAAATAAATAAATAAAAAATTAAACTAAGACTGGAGTGATAGGTCAGTGGTAAAAGGCTCTTGCTTGCAAAATCTTGCCTTGGTTTGATTCCACATAAAGCGAGATACACAGGTGGCATATCAGTCTGGAGTCCCTGGCAGGTGCCCATTCTCTCTCTCTGCTTGCAAATAAATAATCAATCAAAACCAAAACCAAGCCGGGTGTGGTGGTGCATGCCTTTAATCCCAGCAGTGGGGAGGCAGAGGTAGGAGGATCACTGTGAGTTTGAGGCCACCCTGAGACTACTTAGTGAATTCAAGAACAGCCTGGACTAACTAGAGTGAGACCTTACCTTGAAAAAAACAAAAAGCCAAAACAACAACAAAACCCAAACTAGTCCACCAACCAATGTTCTAAAAAATTTAGTTTTTAAATTCCCCTGGAATAAAGAATTTTTTTAAAAAAGATTTTATTTTATTTATTTATTTCAGAGAGAGAGATACAGAAGAAAAGGCAGAGAGAGAGAATGGGCGCCCCAGGGCCTCCAGCCACTGCAAATGAATGCCCCCTTGTGCATCTGGCTTAAGTGGGTCCTGGGGAATCAAACCGGGGTCCTTAGGCTTCATAGACAAATGCCTTAACTGCTAAGCCATTTCTCCAGCCCTGAAACATTTTTTTAATTGACAACTTCCGTAATTATAGACAACCATGATAATCCCCTCCCTCCCACATGAGATTTTTTTAAGGCTTCTGTAAACTTTTTTAGTTCCGTCTTATATATGCAGTTTGATTTACTAAACCTTTTCTTCACTCTTTGAAATTTTGGTTGTTTCCAGATCTTTAAAAAGTAATTTGGGTAATGCTATGATTATCACCTCTCAAAAAGCTTTCTGTTTCTAATTATGCCTCATTTCTTAGGAATATTATTATTGTCCCAGAAGTAACTGTATTTTCATTTTGCTTTTCTAAATGATTGGACCAATTTGCAGTTTTGTAAGACCCGGCTGGGTGAAAGTTTTCCCCAGCCTTGCGGCTACTGAGGCTTATTTCGGATGTGATCATAATTTAGTTGGTCTGTAACGAGGCCTCCTTTACTTCCGTCTGCAGAACTTGATCACAAGGATTAACTTGTTTTTTAAAGGTTGTTTACAGTTTTATTTCCCTTTGCAATGTCTCTACTCTAAAAAATGAGATAATTAATTACTGTTTTCACTCTCCATCCCCCATTATGTGTTTCTGTAAGGCCAAATCAGAAGCTGGTCTTTGCTGACAATGTGAGCTCCTACTGTGTCTGGGACACCGGTTTCTTTTGCCCACTAGAACAGTAGCAGATTTCCCCCACCTGACAAAATTTTTCAAAGACAACAGTTCTATTTTAGACCCTCTCAGAAACAGAGAGAGTAACAGTATTTTCTTTTTCCTTTCCCCCCCTCCCCTCCCCTCCCCTCCCCTCCTTCCCCCCTCCCCCCTCCCCCCTCCCCTCCCCTCCCCTCCCCCCTCCCCTCCCCTTCCCCCCTCCCCCCTCCCCTCCCCCCCTCCCCCCTCCCCTCCCCCTCCCCTCCCCTCCCCTCCTTCCCCCTCCCCCTTCCCCCCTCCCCCCTCCCCTCCCTCCCTCCCCTCCCCTCCCCCTCCCCTCCCCCTCCCCTCCCCTCCCCTCCCCTCTCCTCTCCTCTCCTCTCCTCAAGCATTTTGTGTGTTTGGTCTCTCCTAATGGAAAGGTGTTCCTGGAACAGCAGAAGGACCCACTGGGCCATGTTCCAGTCAGCTGCTGTCTGACCTTGGCCTGAGCTTGGTGTTCCACAGTGGGGTGTTATCAGTGGCTGGTCCATAACAGTTCAGTTTCCACGTAGGGGACGAGACTTCATGGTTTCTCAGCAAACACGTCTTAGTAACTCACGGTAAACACCGCATAGTAAGATCTTCCTGTGCTCATCCTGCCCCCGTCTCATTTTTCTTGTTTTGTTTATTTTCTTTCTTTATTTATTTGAGAGTGACAGAAAGAGGGAGAGAGAGAGAGACAGAGAGAGAGAGAGAGAGAGAGAGAGAATAGGCGCGCCAGGGCCTCCAGCCACTGCAAACGAACTCCAGACGCGTGCGCCCCCTTGTGCATCTGGCTAATGTGGGTCCTGGGGAATCGAGCCTCAAACCGGTGTTCTTAGGCTTCACAGGCAAGCACTTAACCACTAAGCCATCTCTCCAGCCCCTCATTTTTCTTTTTATTTATTTATGAGAGAGAAGGCATGCGCTTGTGTGTGTGTGCGTGCACTAACAGGCTTTGTAATCAAGTACCTTTAACCACTGAGTCATCTCCCAGACCCTCTCTCCCATTTTCCTTCAAGGAAGAAAACCAGATTGTGCTAATCCTGCTGAGGCTAATGCGGAAGAAATGGAACCAATTCTCCTGATAAAGCCTGAAGACATTGTCTTAAAAGCACCAGGTTGCTCAGAAATGACCGTCCGAACACTGCTGAGACCAAGCGACAAGGTTTCTAAGCACTATACGACAACATCTTCTGAGATCAATGCAGTGGTGGGGGCCGTCCCTTCGCTCTGTAAGTGTGTCGCTTTGTGAGGTTCTTTGTTTCAAGGCAGGGTCTGTAGTCCTTATTTAGTCCCAGGGTGGCCTCAAACTCATGGTGATCCTCCTACCTCTGCTTTCCAAGTGCTGGGATTAAAGGCGTGTGCCACCATTCCTTGGGGGCGGGGGGGGGGGTTGCTGAGCAAGCGAGCAAATGCCAGGACCTCCAGACACTGCAGATGAATTCCAGAGGCATGTGCCACTTTGTGCATCTGGCTTTATGTAGGTCCTGGGGAATCAAACTCTGGTCATCAGGCTTTCTGGGCAAGCGCCTTAACTGTTCAGCCTGGAACTCACAGCGATCCTCCTACGTCTGCCTCCTGAGCGCTGGGATTAAAGGCGTGTGCCACCACGCATGGCCAAACAGTTCTTTTAAAGTACTTATTTATTTGCAAGCGAGAGACAGAGAGAGGGAGAGGGAGAGGGAGAGGAAGGGCAGGGAAGGGCAGGGAAGGGCAGGGAAGGGAAAGGAAGGGAAAAGAAGAAGAGAGACTTGAGTGAATGGGCATGTCAGAGCCTGCAGCTGCTGCAAATGAACTCCAGATGCATGTGCCACTTTGTGCATCTGGCTTTACATGGGTCCTGGGGAATCGCACTTGGGTCACTAGGTTAAGTGCTTTAACTGCGAAGTCATCTCTCCAGCCCCTTTTTTGTTTTGTTGAGGTATGGTCTCACTCTAGCTCAGGTTGACCTGGAATTCACTATGTAGTCTCAGGGTGGCCTTGAACTCACGGCGATCCTCCTACCTCTGCCTCCCAAGTACTGGGATTAAAGGTGTACGCTACCACGCCTGGCAATACTCTCTCTTTGAAATAGGATGTCCCTGGCTTGCCTAGGCTATCCTTGAACTTCTGGGCTCAAGTATATGTCCTGCTTCAGTTTCCCAGTGTCGAAGGAAGTAGAGATGAGTGTGAGGGCTGTGCTGGGTCACGTCCTTCTCTCTATGGAGGCCTTTGAACTTGACTCTCACAGCGTTTCACAGTTCAGACCAGCCACATTTCAAGCGTCCAGCAGCCACATGGCTGGTGGCTGCTGCAGTCTGCAGCCTTGTATCAGAATGCCTGTCCTTTCCTGTCCCGTGACCTAGGTCATCCCGTCTGTGGCGTTCCAACCCTCCGGTCTGATATCCCTGCTCCGCGGATTCGTCGCATCAGTGACCGGACCAATTATGGCGAAGATGGAAATGCTTACTCTCTGCTCCATCCTTCCATCTTCTCCCAGAAGGGAGTGTTTGAGAGAGACGTCTTCAAGAGCAGGTCAAAGGCAGAGGTATGAAAAGTTTGCAAATGACAGTCTCCCACAAAGACGGATATTTTCATCTAATACTATTATTATTGTTACTAGGCTGTTTTTTAAAGAGTCATTTATTTATTTATTTGGCTTTTCAAGATAGGGTCTCACTGTAGCCCAGGCTGACCTGGAATTCACTATGTAGTCTCATGGTGGCCTCAAACTTGCAGCAATCCTCCTACCTCTGCCTCCCAAGTGCTGGGATTAAAGACATGTACCACCATGCCCAGTTTAAGGATTCTTTTTTAAAAAATATATTTTATTTTTATTTGAGAGAGAGGAGAGAATCAGGCAGAGAGAGAATAGGCACACTAGGGCCTCTACCCATTGTAAACAAACGCCAGACACATGCGCCACTTTGTGCATCTGGCTTACATGGGTTCTGGGGAATTGAACCTGGGTACTTTGGATTTTCAAGCAAGCACCTTAACCACTAGGTCATCTGTCCAGCCTTTCTTAAGGATTCCTGATGAAAATGCTATTTGGTTGTGAGATGCCAGCAAACTTTCTTTATTCTCCTAAGTATAATTTCCCCTTCCCTCCACCCTCCCTTCCTCCCTTTCTTCCTTCTCTTTCTTTTTTTATAGAATGGGCATGTCAGGGCATCCAGCCACCTTGTGCATCTGGCTTATATGGGTCCTGGGGAATCAAACCTGGGTCCTTAGTCTTCATAGGCAAGCGCCTTAACTACTTGGCCATCTCTTCAGCTCCAGTTCTCTTTTGTTTTTTGAGGCGAGCCCAACAGACTAACCTTTAGAATTTTGTTTTTAGAGAAAGCGCGCGCATGAGAGAGAGAGAGAGACAGAGACAGAGACCGAGACAGAGAGATAATTGGTGCTCCAGGGCCCCCGCCACTGCAATTGAACACCAGCCACTTGCATGACGTAGTGGGCATGGGCACCCTTGCGCTTGCCTCACCTTTGTGTGCATGCCTTGTGTGGGATCTAGGGAGTCAGACATGGGTCCTTAACCACTAAGCCTTAGCCACTAAGCAATCCCTCCAACCCTGGCATTATTTTTTTTAATGCGAGAGAGCAAAAGCAAGAGAGAGAAAGGGAATCGGAGCACCAGGGCCTCCTGCCGCTGCAATTGGACATGGGGACGTGCGTGCGCATGCAGCCTTGCCCGCTTCTGTCACCTTGTGCATCCGGCTTACATGGAACCTGTAGAGTCGAACGTGGGTCCTTAGGCTCCACAGGCCAGCGCCTTAACCAGCAAACCATCTCGCCCCCTCCCCCCTTTCTAAAATCTTGCGTGAATATTGTTCTGGCCTTAAATGCTTTTTTTGTCTAGATTGCAGGGATACTATCCAACATTGGACTTAAGCTTTCTGAAGAAGAATTCGAAAATGTGTGGAATCTTGCAGCAGGGAAGCACCACCGAGGAGAAGTGTCCGTGGAGACCATCAGAAATGTGTTGGATGAGCTGAAGCATGCTGAGCGGACCAAGTGTAAGACAGCCGTGTGACGTCCTCTACACACCAGAACCCGTCAGTCTGGGTCCGCTGAAAATGTTGTGGTCTTGGTATACACTAGAATCCAGCAAGCGCTCTGGCACGACATGTGTGCCTGTACATGGATAGGCTTAATAAATCAATAGCTTGGATTTTAAAATTCATCTTTTTTATTTAACATTTTTATTTTTATTTTTAGAGAGACACAGAGAGAAAGAGGCATATATATAGAGAATGAGTATGGGTGTGCCAGGGCCTCCAGCCACTGCAAACGAACTCCGGATGCGTGCGCCACTTTGTGCATCTGGTTTATGTGGATCCTGGGGAATCAAATCCAGGCCTTCAGGCTTTGCCAACAAGTGATTTTAACCACTGAGCAATCCATTTGTCCAGCCACCAATTGACTTTTTTGTTTGGTGGTGGGGGGTCGTTGAGGTAGGGTCTTGCTGTAGCCCAGGCTGAGCTGGAATTCACTATGTACTCTTCAGACTGGCCTTGAACTGTCAGCGTCCTCCTAAAATGTGTCTTTTTAATAAAAACTTATTTATTATGTATGGAGAGAGAGAGATAGAATGGTCACACCAGAGTCTCTAATCACTGCAACCAAACTCCAGACACATGTGTTACATCTGGCTTTATGTGGGTACTGGGCCTTTGGCTTTGCAGGCAAGTGCCATAACTGCTGAGCCATCTCTTCAGCTCTGAAAATTTATCTTGTTGCCAATTAAGAAGTATCCAAGAACTTGAGAAGTGCTTGGCCAGCCTTCCACTTCACCATGCTCAGAATTCAGAATGATACCACAAGTTAGGTTAATGTTTAGTAGGCCTGAACACTCACTCCATGGTTTGTGACATCAAGTTTGTAAAATTTTGCCTTCTACATTTTTTTGTGGTGTTTATTTATTATTTATTTGAGAGAGAGAGAGACAGAGAGACAGAGAGAGACAGAGAGAGAGGCAGGGGAAAAAAAGAGGCAGAGAGAGAATGGGCATACCAGGGCCTCTGGCCACTAAAAATGAACTCCAGATGCATGCACCACCTTGCGCATCTGGCTTATGTGGGTACTGGGGGATAGAACCTGGGTCCTTAGGCTTTGCACGTAGGTGCCATAACTGCTAAGCCATCTCTCCAGCCCTGTTGTTTTCTTCAAGGTAGGGTTTCACTCTAACCCAGGCTGACCTGGGACTCACTCTGTTATGGGAAACTGAGTCACATAGAGATGGCAGCAGAGATTCAGTGGAGAATCATAAAATATATTCATGCCAACATGGGCTCAGGGGAATAGCTTTCCAAAGCCTGAGTCCTGAGCTCTGACAGCTCAGAGGTTTTATAGACAATACGGCAGGCAGTCTGACATCACTGTGAATTCTTTACACTACTGGTAGGTTCCAAGTTTCTAAGGTTACATGACTTGGGGACACAAACAGAAAGTTCCTCAGCCATCAGTCAGTGGTAAGAAAGGACAAACGTAGAAGAGAAGGCTGCTTGTTGGGGTGTTTGTGTCTGTGGCCGCACTGAGCAGATAACACAGGAGCAGGCGCGGCTGCGCAGACAGGGAGGAGCCTCAGCTCACGCTGTCTCCCTGGCAAAGCTTGGACAACGGAAGCTGTGTTTTAGAGCAGCATCTGCGCCTGGTTTCCTTGTTCAATTTCTTCTACTGCACTCTATAGTTCCAGGCTGGTCTTAAACTCACAGTGATCCTTCTACCACTGCCTCCCGAGTGCTGGGATTAAAGGTGTGTACCACCATACCTGGCTTAAAATATGTTTGAAGTATTTTATTTGTTTGTTTATTTATTTAAGAGAGAGCGGGGCAGATAGAGAGAATGGGCACACCAGGGCCGCTAGCCACTGCAGACACACTCTAGACTGCGTGTGCCACCTTGTGTATCTGGCTTTACATGGGAACTGGGAAATCAAACTCAGGTCCTTAAGCTTTGCAGGCAAGTGTCTTAATTGCTGAGCCATCTCTCAGTCCTTAAAATATTTTTTAAATATTTAATTTAATTAGTATAAATAATAAATATAATGCACACATATAAATAATAAAACAAATAATAATTTAAGAGAGAGAGTATGGGCATACCATGGCCTCCAGCTACTGCAAACAAACTCAGATGCATGCGCCCCCTTGTGCATCTGGCTTATGTGAACTCCAAATTCTTACACCACCTTGTGCATTTGGCTTTCCTTGGGTACTGGGGAATTTCAACGGCTGAGCCATCTCCCAGCTCCCACTCTTTTTAAAATTTTCTGATTCAGGGTGTCACTCTAGCCTAGGTTGACCTGGAACTTACTCTGTAACCCTAGGCTGGCCTCAAATACATGGTGATTCATCTACTTGTGTCTCCCAAGGCCTGAGACCAAAGGCCTGGTTCACTATGTCTGGCAGGTTGTCTTTCTTTCTTAAAAAATAGTTTTGGCTGGAGAGATGGCTTAGTAGTTAGGGTGCTTGCCTGCAAAGCCTAAGGACATAAATTCGACTCTCCCAATCCCATGTAAGCCAGACACACAAAGGTGAGGCAAACGCAAGGTTGCACATGCCCACTAGGTGGCGCAAGTGTCTGGAGTTCACTTTTCAGTGGCTGAGGCCCTGATGCACCAATTCTCTCTTTCTCTCTGTCTTGAAAAAAAAAATTTGTTTATTTGTGAGAGAGAAGAGGACAAGAGAGGAGAGATGAGAAGAGCGTATGAGCATGCCAGGGCCTGCTGCCGTTGCAAATGAACTCTAGATGCATCCCCTACTCTGTGGATCTGGCTTTATATGGATATTGGGGAATTGACCCCAGGCTGACATACTTTGCAAGCAAATGCCATTAACCACTGGGCTGTCTCTCCAGCCCTAGGTTGTCTTTCTTAATGTCTTATTGATCACTCAAAACTTTTTCCATGCCAGGTGTAGTGGTGCATGCGTTTAAATTCAGCACTTGGGATGCCAAGGTAGGAGGATTGCTGTGAATTTGAGGCCACTCTGAGACTACATAGTGAATTCCAGGTCAGCCTGGGCTAGCCTGAGGCCCTACGTCAACAAAACAAAACAAAACCGGGTGTGGTGGTGCAGGCCTTTAATCCCAGCACTTGGTTGGGAGGCAGCGGTAGGAGGATTCCCAAGAGTTCGAGGCCACCCTGAGACTACATAGTGAATTCCAGGTCAGTCTGAGCTACAGTGAGACCCTACCTCAGAAAAACAAAACAAAACAAAACAAAACAAAAAACAAAAAAGCTACCATCCTTCCTCTTTTTTTTTTTTTTTTTAAATGCAGTCCTAAAGAAACAGCCTTTAAGACCTGGGGCGGTGGCTCAGAGCTTCAAAGCATTTGCTTGAAAACCCTGCTGGTCATAGTCCTATTTCCAAGTATCCATGTAAAGCCAGATGCAGAGTTGCACTTGCACCTGGAGTTTGTTTGCAGCGACAAGAGGCTCTGGTGTGCCCATTCTCTCTCATTCTTTTTGCAATTAAATACATAAAAATAAATTTTAAGTGGGTTCTGGGGAATTGAGCTCAGGACATCAGGTTTTGCAAGCAAGTGCCTTTAACCACTGAGCCATCTCCTCAGCCCTCTTCATAATTAAAAAATACTTTATTTATTGATTAGAGAGAGATAAAAGCAGATAGAGAGAGAGAATGGGCATGCCAGGGCCTCTAGCCATGGTAAATGAACTCCAGATGCATGCACCCACTTGTGCATTGCATTTAATTTATGAACCCAGCTAATGTGGACGGCAGTCAGGTTTGCCCAGGCCTTGGTGAAAAGCGAGTAGCATGAAGGAAACTACGTTCGCTGCAGCTGTGCCTGCCGGAGAGAACCACTTGCATGTGGCCGCAGGGACTCAGAGTGTGACCAGGTATGCGATGTTGGGCATTTTATTTTTCACGTGGCACATGAACACTTTGTGACTCATCTTACCTTCAAATAAATCAAGTAGAAAGAGCTGCAATTTCAATCAAGCTGCCTGACTCCAGCGGTTCCCCATTCATGACGCTCTTTTCTGTTTGCTCCAATGATGCCCTCCTTTTGCCAAACGGTGTCTAATTGGATACATCGTGCAGGTTCCTTGATTTTAATTTGCAGTAAATCAGTCTCCAGCAGAACACAGTCTGCCAGTCCTTACACTGATTCCCACTGCAGATTGGTTGACATTTTGGTGCACCAATTGGACCCCCTCCTGTGGAGCAAACTGGGGTTATTAGGTATGAATAATAAACCTGTCATTCACAGGATTTCTGACCTCGGAAAGACATTTAATCTGGATAAAGCAGTGGCTATTGAAAATGGATGTGATGTTGAACCCCTAATCGATGTATTGGTTTGTGTTGATGATTGTGGAGATAGTGGCTATGTTAATATCTAGCTCAATAAACGTCAATCAAATGGGCTTAGGTCAGGCTGGAGAGATGGCTCAGTTCAATTCCCCAGTACCCACATAAACCAGATGCACAAGGAGGCACATGTGTCTGGAATTTGTTTGCAGTGGCAAGAGGCCCTGGCATGCCCATTCTCTCTCTGCCTCTTTCATAAATAAATAAATAAGATGACATCAAAATAGAAGAGAGACTACATTGGGAGGCTAGTCATTACTGCCAACCTGGAAGCCAGTGGAACACTAGTTTCCAAACTGGACGCTGTGCTTGGGCTTGATGATGGCAATGGCAGCTTTGGCATCTTTGGGATCCACATCACAGCAGGGCGACAGGCAGCGGGGGCCAGGCCAGGGTCACACTTCCCCACCTGGTTGGCTGGATCAGCGGGAACACTGGGCATCTCTACTACCTTAACCACCTTGTTACAGACCGTCTTCCATCAGGTTTGATGGAGGCCGGAGTGCTGACCTGACAAAATGCCAGCCCAGCCTGGCACCCTACCCTGGCTTCCACTCCCCCCGTGGCCACATATGCCAATGGTGAGCAGCCTTCTGTAGCAGGGAGCTCTGCTTTCATGAGGCCGTATGTATGGACTGATGCGATGGTTAAATTCTGTTGTCAACTTGATACTGGTTAGGAATCCGCAGACATTCCTCTGACTGCAGGAGGAAGTCCTTCCCCCAGAGTGGGCGGCCCTCCTGGATGGGGGGCTTTATGTCAGGAAGCTCTGAGAGGAAAGAACCCCCCTGCTCAGCGACCCTTCCTCAGCACTGGACTTGCGTGTCCTCAGGCCTCAGCACGCACTGAGGGTCTAGCAGCGGCTCTCCAGGACGCCTCCTGGCCTTCAGGGCTGGGTTGGGACTGCTGAGGCCTCCAGCCGAGCAGCAACCCGGTTCCTGGACCCTCAAGCCTGCAGATGCCTATTGGTGGACTGATTCCATAAATTCTCTTTAAAGTTTTATTTATTTTGTAAGCTGGGGTGAGGAGGGAATAAGACAGATGGACATGCCAGGGACTCTAACCACTGCAAATGAACTCCAGATGTATGGGCCACTTTGTGCATCTGGCTTTACATGGGTTCTGGGAATTGAAACTGGTAAGTGCCTTCACTGCTGAGCCACCTCTCTAGCGCCTCCTCTTTTTCAAGGTAGGGTCTCTCCCTAGCCCAGGCTGACTTGGAACTTGGAACTGCACCACCACACCATGCTTAAATTCCCTTTTTAACACAATTCATTCTATTGGTTCTCTTCCTCTCTAGAGAACCCTGGCTAATATAACTAATGGAATGTATCATTTGAAAATGACGTGCTTTTTTTTTTAAGTGTGTGTGTGTGTGTGTGTGTGTGAGAGAGAGAGAGAGAGAGAGAGAGAGCGTGAGAAAGAGGGAGAGAGAGAGTAGGCATGCTGGGCGTGGTGGCGCACACCTTTAATCCCAGCACTCGGGAGGCAGAGGTAGGAGGATCGCTGTGAGTTCAAGGCCACGCTGAGTCTACAGAGTTAATTCCAGATCAGCCTGGACCAGAGTGAGACCTTACCTCTAAAAACAAAACTAAACTAAACAAACAAACAAAAAAAAAAATAGGCATACCAGAGTCTCAGCCACTGCAATTGAACTCCAGATGCTTGTGCCACCTACTGCACATATGTGACCCTGGGCCTGCGTCACCTTGACTTATGTGGGATCTGGAGAGAGAGCGAACATGGGCCTTTCGGCTTTGCAGGAAAACTCTTTAACCACTAAGCCGTCTCCCCAACCCTGAGGATGACTTTTTTCTTTTCTCTTTCCTTTCCTTCTTTTCTTTCTATCTATCTATCTTTTTTTTATTTTGAGGTAGGGTCTCACTCTAGCTCAGGCTGACCTGGGATTCACTATGTAGTCTCAGGATGGCCTCAAACTCACAGTGATCTTCCTGCTTCCGCCTCCCAAGTGCTGGGGTCAAAGGTGTGTTTCACCACACCCTGGCTTGACTTCTTTTGATTTGAGAGTCGCTGATACTATTGAATACGGATCAGCAATACATTCTTTTAAAAAAATATTTAAGTGTTGGAGAGATGGCTTAGCAGTTAAGTGTTTGCCCATGAAGCCTAAGGACCCTGGTTTGAGGCCCGATTCCCCAGTACCACGTAAGCCAAATACACAAGGTGGCTCATGCATTTGGAGTTCATTTGCAGTGGCTGAAAGGCCCTAGTGCACCCATTTTCTTTCTCTCTCTTTCTCTTTCTGTCTGTCTCTGCCTCATTCTCTCTGTCTGTCTCTCTCAAATAAAAACAAAAAAAAACCCAAATTAAAACAAATATTTATTTGGGAGAGAGAGAATGAATGGGTATATCAGCACTTTCTGCCACTGAAAACAAGCTCCAGATGCAGGCAGCACTTGGAGCATTTGGCTTCATGTGGGAATTGGGGAATTGAACTCTGGGAGCAAGCAAGCACTTTTAACAACCGAGCCATCTCTCTAGCCCCAGCAATACATTCCTTTTTAAATATATCTTGACACATTATTAATTTTTTAATTTTTTCTTATTTATTTGTGTGTGTGAGAGAGATAGAGATAATGGGCACACCAAGACCTCCAGCCACTGCAAATGAACTCCAGCACCACCTTGTGTATCTGGCTTACATGGGTCCTGGGGAATCGAACCTGGGTCTTTTGGCTTTGCAGACAAGAGCCTTAACCACTAAGCCATCTCTCCAGCCCAATACATTATTACTGATTTGATTATCTACTTACCAGTTAAAATATTTGTCATGGATAGCTTTTTTTTTGTAAATACGAATTTTCATTTTTCTTGGGGAAATATCTGAGTATGATTGTTGGGTTGTATAGTATAAATATTTTACTTTATAAGAAACCAAAAGTCTTGCCAGATGCATGCCTTTAGTCCCAGTACTTGGGAGGCAGAGGTAGGATCATCGAGAGTTTGAGACCATCCTGAGACTACATAGTGAATTCCAGGTCACCCTGAGCTACAATGAAACCTTACCTTGAAAAATAAAAAAACTAAAAAAGCAAGAAAGATATAAAGGAACTGAAAAGTCCCCAAATTCCTGTTCTTGCCTATGCCATCGTAGCAGTTACATTCCTGGCCACTAGATGGTGCAGTAATAGCACATTGTGGTTTTAACGGCATTTTTGTCATAGCTAATGATGGTCTAATGATGGTGAGTATCCTATCATGAACTTGATAGCCACAAATATGTATTTAAGCAAGCGCCTTAACCGCTGAGCTATCTTTCCAGCTCCCGTAAATATATGTATCGGTGAAGTTTCTGTTCAAATATTTTGCCTTTTATTTTTTATTTTTTTTTATTCTCGAGGTAGGGTTTTACTCTAGCTCAGGCTGACCTAGAATTCACTATGTAATCTCAGGGTGGCCTCCAACTCACGATGATCCTCCCACCTCTGTCTCCTGAGTGCTGGGGTTAAAGGCGTGTGCCACCACGCCTGGCTTATTTGGCGTTCTTATTGGCTTGTTTTGTTTTCCTATTGCGTTCTTATTAATTTTATTTGTGAGGAATGACAGAGAGAGAATGGGCATGCCAAGGCCTCTTGCAAGCAAACTCTAGATGCATATGTCACTTTGTGCATCTGGCTTTACATGGGTTCTGGGGACTCGAACTCACGTCCTTAGGCTTTGCAGGCAAGCACCTTAATAACTGAGCCATTTCTCTAGCTCCCCCTGTGGTGATTGAAGAGTTCTTTATATTTCCTGGGGGCTGGGCAGGTGGCTCAGGGGTGTGAGTGCTTGCTGCACAAGCACAAGTTTGATCCTCAGAATCTACATAAAAACGCAAGCATGGCTGCGCATACCGTGTCCCCGAACAGAGACGGAGGAGCAGTAAGGCTCACTCGTCAGCCAGGCTAGCTGGAAAGTAGCGCAGGCACCAGATTCAGTGAGAAATCCTGTGGTGGCGCACACCCTTAATCCCAGCACTCAGGAGCCAGAGGTTGGAGGATCGTGATGAGTTCAAGGCCACCCTGAGACTACATTGTGAATTCCAGCTCATCCTGGGCTAGAGTGAGACCCTACCTTGAGAAAACAAAAGAACAAACAAAATATCTAGAAATCCTGTCTCAAGGAAAGCACAGGAGCTTTAGAGAAGGACATTTGACACACACACACACACACACACACACACACATCCACACACACATCTACACACACACACACACACACATGCACGCATCCACACACACATCCCACATGTACACACATGCACACACACGTACACACACATATACACACACACAGAGTTTTTTAAAAAGTCTATTCTCAGTACAGGTTCTGAATCAAATATGTGTTCTGTAGATATTTTCTCCTGTTTTCTTGTTCTTTCCTTTCCTTTCCTTCCTTCCCTCCTCTCCCCTCCTCCCTCCCTCTGTTTCTTCCTTCCTTCCTCCATCCTTTCCTTCTTCCCTCTCTCCCTTCCTCACTCCCCCTTGTGTGTGTCTGTGTATGTACATATCTATCTCTCTCTATATATAATTTATTTATTTATTTGAGAGAGAGAAAGGCAAGAGTGAAAGCTAGCAAGTGAGAGTGAGAGAGAGCACTCCAGGGCTTCTAGGCATTGCAAATGAACTCTAGACGCATGTGCCACTTTGTGTATCTGGCTTTATGTATATACTGGGGAATTGAACCTGCGTTCTTTGGCTTTGCAGACAAGCCCCTTAACCACTGAGAAACCTCTCCTTTGAAAGAGAGAGAGAAAGAATGAGAATGGATGCATCAGGGCCTCTTACTGTTGCAAACAAGTTCCATTCACATACACCACTTTGTACATCTGGATTTACCTGGGTACTGGGGAATTGAACCCTGGTTGTCAGGCTTTGCAAGCAAGTGCTTTTAACTACTGAGCCATCTTTCCAGGCCACAGTGCTTTTTTTAAATTTAAATTTAAATTTAGGGCTAGAGAGATGGCTTAGCAGTTAAGGTGCTTGCCTGCAAAGCCTAAGGACCCAGGTTGATTCTTCAGGACCCATGTAAGCTCGATGCACAAGGTGGTACATGCATCTGGAGCTCGTTTGGAGCCCTGGTGTGCCCATTCTCTCTCTCTCTGTCTCAAATAAAAAATAAATAAAAAATTAAAAAACAATTTAAAAATAAATTTAAGGGCTGGAGGGATGGCTTAGCAGTTAAAGCATTTGTCTGCAAAGCTAAAGGACCCAGGTTTGATTCCCCAGGACCCACATTAGCCAGATGCACAAGGGGGCACATGCATCTTGAGTTCATTTGCAGTGGCTGGAGGCCCTGGGGCACACATTCTTTCTCTCTGTCAAATAAATAAATCCATAAATAATAAAATATTAAAAATAAATTTAAACTTTATTTAAGAGAAAGAGGCATATAGAGAATGGGTACACCAGGGCCTCTAGCTAATGCAAACAAAATCCTGACACATGTGCCACCATGTGCATCTGGTTTACTTAGGTCCTGGGGTATCAAACCTGGGTCCTTAGGCTTTGTAGGCAAGCACCTTAACAGCTAAGCCATCTCTCCAGCCTCAAAAATGCTTTCTATTCGTAGGCGGCTTTGCTATCGTGTCTTCTTTCCTTCCCTCCCTTCTTCCTTCCCTGTATCCTCCCCTCCCTCCATGCACTCACCTATATGACCGCTTACTGCTTCTCGGCCTTGCTTAAATCCCCCTGGAAAAGTTCTCCAAATAAACATGGCTCCCTATTTTCACCGTTAGGGGGAACCCTAGCATCTCCAAACTTACCAATGTACCTTCCCTGACTACAGAGTAGTCAGTTAAGACTTTCTGATAAAAAAAGAGAATCTTCTAAACTGGACAGTTTAGCACCGAACTTTGCAAAACCTAGGCTGGGTTCTTCTTGTATTGGTGATAGTATGGGGAAAAAAAATTCAAATAGGAAGATTCAGGGAAATGTCAAATTTTCATCTCACCTAAAAAATATTTTATTTGATTTGAAAGAGGAAGAAAAAGGGAGGGAGGGGAGAGAGTGAAAGAGAGAGAGAGGGAGGGGGGGAGAAGGGGCACTCCAGGGCCTCTCACCGCTGCAGCAGCAACAAAAACTCCAGACACGTGCCACTCTGTGCATCTGGCTTTATGTGGGCGTTGGGGAGTCAAACTCAGGATAGCAGGTTTTGCAAGTAAGTGCCTTTAGCTGCTGAACCATCTCTCCAGCCTTGTGGTTTCTTTCCTCCCTCCCTCCCTCTCTCCTTTCTCTCTCTTTCTTTCTTTCTTTCTTTCTTTCTTTCTTTCTTTCTTTCTTTCTTTCTTTCCTTCTTTCTTTCTTTCTGGTGGGAATTCGTCTGGGGAAAAAATTGAATTTTAAGATGCAGGGAAATGTCTATGTTCTTTTTCTATCTTTCTCTTTCTATTGAAAGAGGGTTTTGGTATGTAGCTCTGGCTGCTCCCAAACTCCCTTTGTGGACCAGGTTGTCCTTGAACTTGTGCTGATTCTTCTGCCTCCGCCTCTCGCGCTGGGATTGTTGGTGTGTGCGCCTGCATCGAGCAGAAACAACATCTCGGCGAAAGCAAAGAAGTGTGAAATATTCAAGTGAGATATAAATACATTTCCAAGTATTCTCACTTAAGCAATAATGTTTCTTTCTCCCTCCTTCCCCCTCTGTCTCTAAAAAGATATTATTTATGAAGGAGAGAGAGAAAGAGAGAGAGAGAGAGAGAGAGGAGAAGAATGGGCGCCAGGGCCTCCTGCTGCTGCAACAAGCTCCACAGCCCTGAACTACTTTATGTACATGACGTAAGTACTGGGGAATCAAACCTAGGTTGGCAGGTTTTGCAAGCAAGTGCCTTTAACCGCTGAGCCATTTTCCCAGCCACTCCTACCTCTGCCTCCCAAGTGCTGGGATTAAAGGCATGTGCCACTACACCTGGCTTTGATCAATATATATTTTTTTAATTTTTTTTTTTTTATTTGAGAGTGTCAGACACAGAGAGAAAGACAGATAGGGGAGAGAGAGAGAATGGGCACGCCAGGGCTTCCAGCCTCTGCAAACGAACTCCAGACGCGTGTGCCCCCTTGTGCATCTGGCTAACGTGGGACCTGGGGAACCGAGCCTCGAACCGGGGTCCTTAGGCTTCACAGGCAAGTGCTTAACCGCTAAGCCATATCTCCAGCCCTTGATCAATATTTAAAAATTTTTTATTTTATTTATTTATTTGAGAGAAAGATGCAGATAGAGAATGGGCACATCGGGGGCTGTAGCCACTGCAAATGAACTCCAGATGCATGGGCTACCTTGTGCATCTGGCTTTATGTAGTACTGGGGAATTGAACCTAGGTCCTTAGGCTTCGCAGGCAAGCATTTTAACCTCTAAATCATCTCTCCAGCCCAACTTCATACTTTCTGTCCACAACATATTTAGCAAACTGAAAAACTTGCTGGCAATATTTTTGTGGGCCAATAAAGAGTAATTTTATGTCATGGCCTCTATGGCTTGACATGAAGAGTTTTGCTAGTTAGAGGTTAAACAGAACAAGTCTGATGAAACATTCATAATAACCTTGTAAAAATAAAACAGTGACATCTAGTTAAGGCTCATTTATTTCTCAGCTTAGTGGCAATTTCTCATCACACAAATTACTAATACTTCTTATTTGTTATTCATTTATTTGACAGAGAGAAAGAGGGAGAAAGAGAGAGAGGGAAAGAGAGAGAGAGAATGGGCATGCCAGGGCTCCAGCCACTGCAAACCAACTCCAGATGTGTGTGCCTTTTTGTGCATCTGGCTTACGTGGGTCCTGGGGAATCAAACCTGGGTCCTTTGGCTTTGCAGACAAAACACCTTAACTGCTTAGCCATCTCTTCAGCCCTGCCAATACTTCTTTCTGAAACCCTAGGAACAATCCAATGCATGTGTGGTCATTAAAATAAACACACACACCTGGGTCTGAAGAGATGGCTCAGTGGCTAAACTGCTTGCCTGCAAAGCCTAAGGACCTGAGTTTGATTCCCCAGTACCCAATTTAAAGCTGGATGCATGAAGTGGCACATGTATCTGGAGTTCATTTGTAGTGGCTAGAGGCCCTGGCAAAGCCCATTCTCTGTCTTTATCTGCCTCTTTCTCACTCTCTGTTAAATAAACAAGCAAATGAGTAAATAATTAAAAAACCTGGTTTAAATAATATCCATCTTGCCAGCAATAAGACATTCTCAGTTGCAAATGAATACATCAGCGAACAGATTTCCTTTAAAACACTCAGGGTCTCAAGTCATTCCCACATTAGCCCATTAGCTTGCTGCTACCGGAAGAGTGAATTAAAAAGTGCATTTGAGACCACGAAGTGTTTCCTGAGCGGAAGCTGGAGTGTATGGCTTTTCTTCTACCTGGAATCACAGGGCTTGAGTGTCACCTTGGGCATGGAGGTGAATGCACTTCCTTCCACCCCAGCACATGTGGGTATTTCTCCATCACTCCGGGAATAATCTCATATGCCATAACATGGTGTTTGTTTTTTGTTTTCTAGGTAGGGTCTCGCTCTAGCCCAGGCTGACCTGGAATTCACTACGTAGTCTCAGGCTGGCTTTGAACTCAAAGTGATCCTCCTACCTCTGCCTCCCGAGTGCTGGGAATAAAGGTGAGCGCCACTAAGTGCTGCTATCGTAACATGTTTTTTTTTTTCGAAGTAGGGTCTCACTCTGGCCCAGGCTGATCTGGAATTCACTATGTAGTGTCAGGGTGGCCTTGAACTCAAGGTGATCCTCCTACCTCTGCCTCCTGAGTGCTGGGATTAAAGGAATGCACCACCATACCCGGCTAACAATAAAAAAAACCCATTTATTTATTCATTTACTTTTTAAAATTTGAGATATAGAACGAGGCAGACAGAAAGAGTGAGTATGGGCACGCTAGGGCTTCATGCCACTGCAAACAAACTCTAGATGTATGTGCCACCTTGTGCATCTGACTTTATGTGGATACTGAGGAATTGAACTTGGCCCATTGGACTTTGGAAACTAGTGCCCTTAACTGCTGAGCCAACTCTCCAGTCCCCATATCAATTCTTGACTTATCAATATTCAAAAATATTTTTGAAATTTTATTTATTTATGATTTATTTTTAAGCGGGGGTAGTTGGGGGAAGAATGGGCATGCCAGGGCCTCCAACCACCCCAAAGGAACTCTAGATACATGAGCCACTATGTGCATTTGCTTTTATGTGGGTACTGGGGAATTGCACTTGGATTGTTAGGCTTTGCAGGCAAATGCCTAACTGCTGAGCCATCTCTCCACCCCTTATTTACTTCTTTTTTAAAAATAATTTATCTGAGAGAGAGAGAAAGAGCCAGATAGATAGATAGATAGATAGATAGATAGATAGATATATAGAGAGAATGAGCATGCCAGGGTCTTTAGCCACTGCAAAACTCAAGACACACACTCGAGTCTTGTGCATTTGGCTTTTGTGGGTCTTGGGGAATCCAACCTGGGTCTTTAGGCTTCACAGGCAAGTGCCTTAACCACTAAGCCATCTCTCCAGCCTTTATTTGCGTCTTCATTCATCCCTTTTATTATCTTCTCTGGTGTAAGAAAATGCCCAACATTCTCTAGCTAATTGAGCATTTTATGTGATTCCATTTTGTTTCTTCTCTCAGTACAACAATTATATTTCTTTTTATAACCCATTTCATCATTGCCTTGGATTTTCTAGTATATGTATTAAGCCAATTTAAGTCCCACCTTAATTAAGGCTTAGTTTCTTGAATGTGTACTTACCTTATAATAGAGTGTCTCCAATCATTCTCGTATGTCACTGATATTTTCAAATGCTGAAGTCATCCAATATAATCTTAGTCATTAGTTATTTTTTTAATCCAATTAAGAACAAGAAATTGCATCATGCTACTTTAGAGATACTTGCACATCCATGTTTATTGCTGCTCTATTTACATTAAATAGTAAATGGGACCAGTGTAGATGTCCTTCAAATGATGAGTGGATAATGGAGATGTGGTACATTTACACAGTGGAGTTCGATTCAGCAGTAAAGAAAACTGAAATTATGAAATTTGTAGGAGATGGATGGACCTGGAAAGGATTATACTTAGTGAGGTAACCTAGGCCAAGAAAGCCAAACGTCACATGTTCTCTCTCATATGTGGATCCTAGCTACGAATGTTTGGGCTTGTATGTGAGTTGGAATAAAACTCAGTAGCACAAGCTAGTAAGCTAGAAAAGGGGCTATAGGGGAGGGAGGAGAGGGGAGGATTTAAGGGGATGGGATTGTGTATATGTCAGTAGAAGAACAGACTACTGGGGATGGAAAGGCCTAAGTGAGGTCAGGGGAAGAGATTGAGTAAAGGAAAGGTGGGGGGAGGGCTAATAAAAACTCAATATATTCTGAATAAGACATATGAAGCATTCAGAAGCTACTAGAAAAATTTCAGTGCCAGGGATGAGATACCATCCAGTGAGTTGTTGGCCAGGGAGATTCCAGATGTCCCCAAAATATTACAAGCCATTGCTGAGGCTCTTGGTTTCACAACAGGAATAGATGCTAAGACCCCATTGCTGAAGACTCCACATACTTGACCTGCGAGGTCACCAAGAAAACCTGCTAGAACTGAGCTGAAAACCTCCTTCATGCAGACCAGCTGACAGAAAGCTGGAAAAAGCTATGCAGCATGCAGTTCAATGGGATAGAGAAAAATCATGAATGGAGATAAACAACAGTGGACACTGCAAGCCTTAAATTTGGTCGGCCAGGCTGAATGAGCCATCATTTATGGTCATTTGTTTTCATGATGGTAGCCATTCTGACAGGAGTGAGATGGAATTTCAACATAGTTTTAATCTGCTTTTCCCTGATGGCTAGGTATGAAGAACATTTTTTAAAATGTTTATATGCCATCTGTGTTTCTTCCTTTGAGAGCTCTCTATTTAGTTCCTTAGCTCATTTTTATTTTTTTTATTTTTTATTTTATTTTATTTTTTTAAAAAATTTTTATTAACATTTTTCATGATTATAAAATATATCCCATGGTAATTCCCTCCTTCCCCACCCCCACACTTTCCCGTTTGAAATTCCATTCTCCATCATATTACCTCCCCATTACAATCATTGTAATTACATATATACAATATCAACCTATTAAGTATCCTCCTCCCTTCCTTTCTCCACCCTTTATGTCTCCTTTTCAACTTACTGGCCTCTGCTACTAAGTATTTTCATTCTCACGCAGAAGCCCAGTCATCTGTAGCTAGGATCCACATATGAGAGAGAACATGTGGCGCTTGGCTTTCTGGGCCTGGGTTACCTGACTTAGTATAATACTTTCCAGGTCCATCCATTTTTCTGCAAATTTCATGACTTCATTTTTCTTTACCGCTGAGTAGAACTCCATTGTATAAATGTACCACATCTTCATTATCCACTTATCTGTTGAGGGACATCTAGGCTGGTTCCATTTCCCAGCTATTATAAATTGAGCAGCAATAAACATGGTTGAGCATGTACTTCTAAGGAAATGAGATGAGTCCTTTGGATATATGCCTAGGAGCGCTATAGCTGGGTCATATGGTAAATCAATCTCTAGTTGTTTTAGGAACCTCCACACTGTTTTCCACAATGGCTGGACCAGATTGCATTCCCACCAGCAGTGAAGAAGGGTTCCTTTTTTTCCACATCCCCGCCAACATTTATGATCATTTGTTTTCATGATGGTGGCCAATCTGACAGGAGTGAGATGGAATCTCAATGTAGTTTTAATCTGCATTTCCCTGATGACTAGTGACGTAGAACATTTTTTTAGATGCTTATATGCCATTCGTATTTCTTCCTTTGAGAACTCTCTATTTAGCTCCATAGCCCATTTTTTGATTGGCTTGTTTGATTCCTTATTATTTAACTTTTTGAGTTCTTTGTATATCCTAGATATTAATCCTCTATCAGATATATAGCTGGCGAAGATTTTTTCCCATTCTGTAGGTTGCCTCTTTGCTTTTTTCACTGTGTCCTTTGCGGTGCAAAATCTTTGTAATTTCATTAGGTCCCAGTGGTTAATCTGTGGTTTTATTGCCTGAGCAATTGGGGTTGTATTCAGAAAGTCTTTGCCAAGACCAATATGTTGCAGGGTTTCCCCTACTTTTTCCTCTAGCAGTTTCAAAGTTTCCGGTCTGATGTTAAGGTCTTTAATCCATTTGGACTTAATTCTTGTGCATGGCGAGAGAGAAGAATCTATTTTCATCCTTCTGCAGATATTTATCCAGTTTTCAAAACACCATTTGCTGAAGAGGCTGTCTCTTCTCCAATGAGTATTTTTGGCATTTTTATCGAATATCAGGTGGCTATAGCTACTTGGGCTTACATCTGGGTCCTCTATTCTGTTCCACTGATCTACATGTCTGTTTTTGTGCCAGTACCATGCTGTTTTTGTTACTATGGCTCTGTAGTATAGGTTAAAATCAGGTATGGTGATACCACCAGCCTCTTTTTTGTTGCTCAGTATTATTTTAGATATTCGAGGTTTTTTGTGATTCCAAATGAATTTTTGGATTGTTTTTTCTATTTCCATGAAGAAAGCCTTTGGAATTTTGATAGGGATTGCATTAAATGTGTAGATTGCTTTAGGTAAGATTGCCATTTTCACAATATTGATTCTTCCAATCCAGGAACAAGGGATGTTTCTCCACTTTCTAGTGTCTTCTGCAATTTCTCGCTTGAGTGTTTTAAAGTTCTCATTGTATAGATTCTTTACTTCCTTGGTTAGGTTTATTCCAAGGTATTTTATTTTTTTTGATGCAATTTTGAATGGGAGTGATTCTCTGATTTCATCCTCTGTGTGTTTGTTGTTAGCATATATGAAGGCTACTGATTTCTGTGTATTTATTTTGTATCCTGCTACATTGCTGTAGGTTTTGATCAGCTCTAACAGCTTGCTAGTAGAGTCTCTAGGGTCCTTTATGTATAGAATCATGTCATCTGCAAATAATGATAACTTGATTTCTTCCTTTCCAATTTGTATCGCTTTTATGTGTGTCTCTTGCCTTATTGCTATGGCTAAGACTTCCAAAACTATATTAAATAAAAGTGGGGACAATGGACACCCTTGTCTTGTTCCTGATTTTAGTGGAAAAGCTTCCAGTTTTTCCCCATTTAGTAATATGTTGGCTGTAGGCTTGTCATAAATAGCCTTTATTATATTGAGATATGTTCCTTCTATTCCCAGTCTCTGTAGGACTTTTATCATGAAGGGATGTTGGATTTTGTCAAATGCTTTCTCTGCATCTAATGAGATGATCATGTGATTTTTGTCCTTCAACCCATTTATGTAATGTATTACATTTATAGATTTGCGTATGTTGAACCATCCCTGCATCTCTGGGATAAAGCCTACTTGGTCAGGGTGAATGATCTTTTTGATATACTCTTGTATTCTGTTTGCCAATATTTTGTTGAGAATTTTTGCATCTATGTTCATGAGGGAGATTGGTCTGTAATTTTCTTTTTTTTGTTCTATCTTTGCCTGGTTTTGGTATCAGGGTGATGCTGGCCTCATAGAAGGAGTTTGGTAGGATTCCTTCTTTTTCTATTTCCTGGAAAAGCTTAAGAAGCAATGGTGTTAGCTCTTCCTTAAAAGTCTGGTAAAATTCAGCAGTGAATCCATCCGGGCCTGGGCTTTTTTTAGTTGGGAGATTATTGATAACTGTTCGGATCTCCATGTTTGTTATAGGTCTATTTAAGTGATTAATCTCATTTTGATTTAATTTAGGTAGGTCATATAGATCAAGGAAATCATCCATTTCTTTCAGATTTTCATACTTTGTGGAGTATATGCTTTTGTAGTATGTCCCTATGATTTTTTGAATTTCTCTGGAATCTGTTGTGATGTTGCCTTGTTCATCTCTGATTTTATTAATTTGTGTCTCTTCTCTCTTTCTTTTGGTCAGATTTGCTAAGGGTTTATCAATCTTATTTATCCTTTCAAAGAACCAACTCTTTGTTTCATTAATTCTTTGGATTGTTCTTTTTGTTTCTATTTCATTAATTTCTTCCCTAATCTTTATTATTTCTTCCCTTCTACTAATTTTTGGTTTGCCTTGTTCTTCTTTTTCCAAGGCTTTAAGGCGAAGCATTAGGTCGTTTACTTGCGACCTTTCTAATTTCTTAATATAGGCACTTAAGGCTATAAATTTACCTCTTAGAACTGCCTTCATTGTGTCCCAGAGATTTTGGTATGTTGTGTTCTCATTATCATTTGACTCTATAAATTTTTTGATTTCCTTTTTGATTTCTTCATTGACCCACTCATCATTTAGTAGTGTACTGTTTAGTTTCCATGATTTTGTGTATGCTCTATAGCCTTTCTTGCTACTGATTTGTAGTTTAATTCCATGTGGTCAGATAGAATGCAAGGAATTATTTCAATTTTCCTGAATTTGTTAAGATTTGCTTTATGTCCTAATATATGGTCTATTTTAGAGAATGTTCCATGTGCTGCTGAAAAGAATGTATATTCTGCAGCCTTTGGATGAAATGTCCTGTATATATCTGTTAGGTCCATTCCTTCTATGACCTCATTTAGTCCAGATGCTTCTCTGTTTATTCTTTCCCTGGATGACCTGTCAATTGATGAGAGTGGGGTGTTAAAGTCACCCACCACCACTGTGTTTGGTGTTATCTGTGACCTTAGTTCTAATAGTGTTTGTTTGACGAATTTGGGAGCCCCCATGTTAGGTGCATATATGTTTAGGATTGTAATGTCCTCCTGTTGGAGTGTGCCCTTAATCAATATAAAGTGACCTTCCTTATCTTTCTTGACTAACGTCGGACTAAAGTCTACCCTGTCTGATATTAGGATAGCAACCCCTGCTTGTTTTCTAGGCCCATTTGCTTGAAACACTGTCTTCCAACCTTTCACCCTAAGATAGTGTCTATCCTTTGTAGAAAGGTGAGTTTCTTGGAGACAACAAATTGTAGGATCCTGCTTTTTAACCCAGTCTGCAAATCTATGTCTTTTCGTTGAGGCATTGAGACCGTTGATATTAAGAGATATTATTGAAAGGTGTGTATTTATGTTTGCCATTTTTGTGTGTGTGTGTGTGTGTGTTACTGGTTCTACCTGTGCTCTCTTCTGTTAACTGGTATTTGAGTATAGCTTGTTTTTTCTAGGTTCCTTATATGTGTGCTTTTCCTTTTGTTCAGCATGGAGGATTCTATCAAGTATTTTCTGTAGAGCTGGTTTTGTCTTCAAATACTCCTTTAACCTGATTTTGTCATGGAATGTCTTTATTTCTCCATCTATTTGAATGGATAACTTTGCAGGATAAAGTAACCTTGGTTGACAGTTGTTATCTTTCAGAACTTGGAATATATCACTCCAAGCCCTTCTGGCTTTAAAAGTTTGTGTTGAATAATCTGCTGTAATCCTGATGGGCTTGCTTTTGTAGGTAACTTGATTTTTCTCTCTAACTGCTTTCAATAATTTTTCTTTGGTTTGTGTGTTTGGAAGTTTGATTATAATATGGCGAGGGGAGGTTCTTTCTGGGTTTTGTCTGGCTGGGGTTCTAAAGGCTTCCTGTATCTGTATTGGCACCTCTTTCCCAATTTGGGGGAAATTTTCCTCTATGATTTTGTTGAAGATGCCTACTATGCCTCTGGAGTGGAGTTCTTCTCCTTCTACTATGCCCTGAATTCTTATATTGGATCTTTTCATAGTGTCCCGAATATCTTGAAATTCCCACTCATACTTTTCTATAAGTTTGTCTTTCTCTTTGTTGGACTGCATTAGGTCTGCCACCTGGTCTTCTAGCTTAGATATTCTGTCCTCTCCCTCATCCATCCTACTGGTGAGATTTTCTACAGAGTTTTTTATTTCATTAACTGTGTTCTTCATTGCTAGTAATTCTGACTGGTTTTTTTTTATTATTTCTATTTTCCTATTTATGTCTTGTATTGCCTTGTTTATTTCATTAAATTGGTGTCCTGCCTCTTCTTTGATTCCTTTGATTTCCTCTTTGATTTCCTCTTTGATTTCTTCCTTGATTGTTTTCATGTGTTCTTTGACCTCTTTGAACATATTTATAATTATTCTTTTGAACTCTTTCTCAGGCATTTCCTCTAACTCTTTCTCTCTGGAGGACATTTCTGATGCATTAATACTTTTAGGTGGATTTATATCATCTTGCTTTTTAGTGTTTCTTGTGTTATAATGTATATATTTTTGCATCTTGGATTAAGTTAATGCTTGGATTTTCTAGCTAGCTGTGTATTCTTAGCTGTATCAATTGATTTGATGTAATATATTTTCAGGGTAGGACCTTAAGGTATTAGGTGTGGCTCTTAAGACTCTCAGAGTATCTACAAAGATGTTCTTAGGGGTTGAGATTCCCTGCTATAGGAGTATTCAAGCAGGCTGAGTGGAATAAAATACAGGTAGATTCTAAAATTTAACTAAACACTGTACACATTCAATCAAAAACAGCCCTGAGTATGTATGCAAGAGTAGTTATTATAATGACCAGATCTTCTATCAACAAAGAGGTTTAGATTTCTGGTCTGTTGAGGGATCCAAGTCAGCTTGTGACCAAGTGAGACCCTTCCCTGGTGCAATCCCAGTTACCTTGGGTGATTTTGGTCTCAGTCAAGTTGCTGCCTGGGTCGTCGGGCTGCTGTTCTGATTTCTGGTGCTGGGCACTTGCTTTTCCTATGGGGCAAACCGAGCTGCTGCTGCTGCCTCTGCTGCTCCTATAGCTGCCACCACTGGAGCCCCCACCGCTGCTGAAGCTGCCGCTGCCGTGACCACCGCCGCTGCTCCCCCCGAAGCCACTGCTGCGGGATCTGCCGCCGCTGCCGCTCCTGGGTCCGCTGCTGCTGGGGCCACTGGTACTGGTGCTGGAGCCGCTGAAGTTGCTGCCGAACTCTGCTCCTGCTTGGGTCCTGCTGTCAGCCCAAGTTGGCGTGGCCGGGTCCCGGGCCGCTGCTGTGTTCGCTGGAGCTGGGCTCAGGCGGTGGGGGAGGGGAGGGAGCCGCGGCTGCTCTGGTTGTCTCGCTGCTCCACGTGTTCTTCTACCTCGCGGTCTTCTCCTCCCCTGCTCGCTGCCGCTCTCCCCTCACGTTTCCCGAGTTGCGGAGAGCGCGGTGTGAGGGGAAAATCCCGCACCTGGTTTTTCCTGCGGCTCGAGCTGGTCTGGCGGTTTTCTGCTGCGCCGCGGCTGCGGCGTTTGGCCGAGCTGCCTGAGCCGCTGGAGCCGCTTTTCCCGCCTGTGCAGGCTCTGGATGCTCTATAACTCTTCTACTTCTCCGCTGCCGCCTCAATTTCCTATACACCTCACTTTTTAGTAAAAACGTGTATTTTGCTGAGTTTTTTTGGTCTTTTTCCCCCCTAGGCTGCTTTGGCGTGGTACCTACGCTGCCATCTTAACCGGAAGTCTCCCTTATTTCTATTTATTTATTTTTTTAACATTTATTTATTTATTTTTTTAAATTTATTTGAGAGCGACAGACAGAGAGAAAGACAGATAGAGGGATAGAGAGAGAATGGACACGCCAGGGCTTCCAGCCTCTGCAAACGAACTCCAGACGCATGCGCCCCCTTGTGCATCTGGCTAACATGGGACCTGGGGAACCGAGCCTCGAACCGGGGTCCTTAGGCTTCACAGGCAAGCGCTTAACTGCTAAGCCATCTCTCCAGCCCCTTAGCTCATTTTTAAATTGACTTGTTTGATTTCTTATTATTTAGTTTTTTTTTAAATATTTATTTATTTGAGAGCAATAGACACAGAGAGAAAGACAGAGAGAGAGAACGGGCATGCCAGGGCTTCCACCCTCTGCAAATGAACTCCAGATGCGTGCGCCCCCTTGTGCATCTGGCTAACGTGGGACCTGGGGAACTGAGCCTCGAACCGGGGTCCTTAGGCTTCACAGGCAAGCACTTAACCGCTAAGCCATCTCTCTAGCCCTTATTTAGTTTTTTGAGTTCTTTGTATATTTTGGATACTAATCCTCTGTCAGATGTATAGCTGGCAAAGATTTTCTCTCATTCTGTAAGTTGCCTCTTTGCTTTATTCACAGTGACCTTTGCTATACAAAAGCTTTGTAATTTCATGAGGTTCCAACAGTTGAAAAGTGATTTTATTTCCTGAGCAACTGGCGTTATATTCAAAAAGTCTTTGCCACGACCAATATGTTGAAGGGTTTCTCCTATTTTTTCCTCTAGCAGTTTCAGAGTTTCAGGTCTGGTGTTAAGGTCTTTAATCCATTTGGACTTAATTCTTGTGCATGGCGAGAGAGAAGAATCTATGTTCATCCTTCTACAGATACATATCCACTATTCCCAGCATCACTTGCTGAAGAGGCTGTCTTTTCTCCAATGAGTATTTTTGACATTTTTGTTGAAATCAGGTGGCTGTAGCTACCTGGACTTACATCTGGGTCCTCTATTCTGCTCCATTGATCTACAAGTCTGTTTTGGTGCCAGTACCATGCTGTTTTAGTTACTATGGCTCTGTAATATAGGTTAAAATCAGGCATGGTGATAGCACCAGCCTTATTTTTTTGCTCAAATTGTTTTATGTATTTGAATTCTTTTGTGTTTCCAAATTAATTTTTGGATTGTTTTTTTCTATTTCCATAAAGAATGCCATTGGAATTTTGATGGGGATTGCATTAAATGTGTAGATTGCTTTTGGTAAGATTGCCATTTCCATAATTTTGATTATTCCAATCCAAGAACAAGGGATGTCTTTCCATTTCTAAGTGTCTTCTGCAATTCCTAACTTGAGTGTTTTAAAGTTTTCATTGTAGAAATACTTCACTCCTTGGTTAGATTTATTCCCAGATACTTTATTTATTTATTTATTTTGATGCAACTGTTTGTGGGAGTGATTCTCTGATTTCATCCTCGGTGTGTTTGTTGTTAGAATATAGAAAGGCTACTGATTTCTGAGTGTTAATTTTTTTTATCCTGCTACATGGCTATAAGTGTTTATCAGCTCTAACAGTTTGCTGATGGAGTCTTTAGGGTCCTTTATGTATAGAATCATATCATCTGCAAATAATGATAACTTGATCTCTTCCTTTACAATTTGTATCCTTTTTATGTGTCTCTTGCCTTATTGCTGTGGCTCAGACTTCCAGTACTGTACTAAATAAATGTGGAGACAGTGGACACCCCTTTCTTGTTCTTGATTTTTGTTTTTCCCCATTTAGTATTATGTTGGCTGTAGATTTGTCTTAAATAGTCTTTATTATGTTGAGATATGTTCCTTTTATTCCCAGTCTCTGTAGGACTTTTATCATGAAAAGATGTTGGATTTTGTCAAATGCTTTTTTCTGCATCTAATGAGATGATCATGTGATATTTGTCCTTCAGTGTATTTATATAATGTATTATACTTATCGATTTGCATATGTTGAACCATCTCTGCATCTCTGGGATAAAGCCTACTTGGTTGGGGTGAATGATCTTTCTGATATATTCTTATATTCTGTTTGCCAATATTTTGTTGAGAATTTTTGCATCTATGTTCATGAGGGAGATTGGTCTGTACTTTTCTTTTTTTTTTTTTTCTATCTTTGCCTGGTTTTGGTATCAGGGTGATGCTGGGTTCATAGAAGGAGTTTGGTAGGTGTGGTGGTTTGATTCAGGTGTCCCCCATAAACTTAGGTGTTCTGAATGCTAGGTTCCCAGCTGATGGATATTTGGGAATTAATGCCTCCTGGAGGGAGTGTATTGTTGGGGGTGGGCTTATGGGCTTTATAGCCAGTTTCCCCATCCCAGTGTTTGGCACACCCTCCTGTTGCTGTGGTCCATCTTCTGTTGGCCAGGGGGTGATGTCCACCCTCTGCTCATGCCATCGTTTTCCCCTGCCATCGTGGAGCTTCCCCTCGAGCCTGTAAGCCAAATAAACCTCTTTTTCCCAGAAGCTGCTCTTGGTTGGGTGATTTCTACCAGCAGTGCGAACCGGACTGCAACAGTAGGATTCCTTCTTTTTCTATTTTATGGAAAAGTTTGAGAAGCATTGGTATTAGTTCTTCCATGAAGGTCTGGTAAAATTCACCAGTGAATCTATCTGGGCCTGGACTTATTTTAGTTGGGAGATTTTTGATAACTGCTTGGATCTCCATACTTGTTATAGGTCTAGTTAAGTGATTAATCTCATCTTGATTTAATTATGGTAGGTCATATAAACCAAGGAAATCATCCATTTCTTTCAGATTTTCAAACTTAGTGGAGTATATGTTTTTATAGTATGTGCCTATGATTTTTGGAATCTCTCTGATATCTGTTGTGATGGTGCCTCTTTCATCTTTAAATTTATTAATTTGTGTCTCTTTCTTTATCAATCTTGTTTTCCTGTCAAAGAATCAATTCTTTGTTTCATTGTTTCTTTCGATTTTTTTTTTTTGGTTTCTATTTTATTAATTTCTGCCTTAATCTTTATTATTTGTTCCCATCTACTGATTTTTTGGTTTATCTTATTCTTCTTTTTCCAATGCCTTAAGGTGAAGCATTAAGTTGTTTACTTTTGACCTTTCTAATTTCTTGTTCATTTTTTTAAAAAAATTATTTACTTGAGAGCAACAGACATAGAGAGAAAGACAGATAGAGGGAGAGAGAGAAAATGGGTGCGCCAGGGCTTCCAGCCACTGCAAACGAACTCCAGATGCATGCGCCCCCTTGTGCATCTGGCTAACGTGGGACCTGGGGAACCGAGCCTCGAACCAGGGTCCTTAGGCTTCGCAGGCAAGCGCTTAACCGCTAAGCCATCTCTCCAGCCCTCTAATTTCTTTATGTAGGCACTTAAAACTATAAATTTCCCTCTTAGGACTGCCTTCATAGTGCCCCAAAGGTTTTGGAATGTTGTGTTCTCATTATCACTTGATTCTATGAAGTTTTTGATTTCCTTCCTGATTTCTCCATTGACCCATTCATCATTTAGTAGTGCATTGTTTAGTTTCCATGATTTTGGGTATTCTCTATAGCTTTTTACTTTTATTTATTTATTTGAGAGAGTCAGAGAGATAGAGAAAGAGAGACAGAGAGGGAGAGAGAGGGAGAATGGGCACTCCAGGGCCTCTAGTCACTGGAAATCATCTCCAGATGCATGTGCCACATTGTACATCTGGCTTATGTGGGTCCTGGGAACTGAATCGAGGCCCTTTAGCTTTTCAGACAAAAGCCTTAACCTCTAAGCCATCTCTCCAGCCCACTCTATAGCTTTTTTTGCTATTAATTTGTAGTTTGATCCCATTGTGATCAGTTAGAGTATAGGGAATTACTTCAATTTTCCTGTATTTGTTAAGATTTTTTTGTTTGTTTGTTTTTGTCTTTCAAGGTAGGGTATCATTCTAGCTCAGGTTGACCTGGATTTCACTGAGTAAACTCAGGGTAGCCTCAAAGTCATGGTGATCCTCCTACTTCTGCCTCCCAAGTGCTGGGATTAAAGACATGTGCCACCATGCCCGGCTATCTTTTTAAGATTTGCTTTGTGTCCTAATACATGGTCTATTTTAAAGAATTTTCCATGTGCTACTGAAAGAATGTGTGTTTTGCAGCATTTGGATGAAATGTCCTGTATATATCTGTTAGGTCCATGTGTTCTATGACCTCATTTAATCCAGATGCATCTCTGTTTATTTTTTGCCAGGATTACCTGTCCGTTGATGAGAGTGTGGTGTTGAAGTCACCAACTACAACTGTGTTTGGTGTTATCTGTGACCTTAGTTCTAATAGTGTTTGTTTGATGAAACTGGAAGTGTTCCTTTATTGTTTATTTGTTTGTTTTTTTGTTTTGGTTTTTCGAGGTAGGGTCTCACTCTACAGCAGGCTGACCTGGAATTCACTATGGAGTCTCAGGGTGGCCTCGAACTCACGATGATCCTCCTACCTCTGCCTCCCAAGTGCTGAGATTAAAGGCGTGCACCGCCACACCCGGTGAAGTGTTCCTTTAATCAATATAAAGTGACCTTCTTTATCTTTCCTAACTAATGCTGGTTTGAAGCCTACCCTGTCAGGTATTATTGTAGCAACCCCTGCTTGTTTTCTAGGCCCATTATCTTGAAACACCGTTTTCCAACCTTTCACCCTAAAATAGTGTCCATCCTTTGTAGAAAGGTGAGTTTCTTGGAGGCAACAAATTGAAGAATCCTGCTGTTTAACCCAGTTTGCAAGCCTGTGTCTTTTGGTTGGGGCATGGAAGCCATTGATGTTAAGAGTTATTATTGAAAGGTTTGTATTTATTTTTTGCCATTTTTCTTGTTTTGTAGTTCTTCTGATTTTACCTTTGCTCTCATGTAGTAACTAGTATTTGAGTATGGTGTGCTTTTTCCAGTTTCCTTATATGTGTGTTTTTCTTTCTTTTCAGCATGGATGATCCTTTCAAGTATTTTCTATAGAGCTTGTTTTGTCTTCAAGTATTCCTTTAGCCTGGTTTTGTTGTTTATTTGAATGGATAGCTTTGTAGAATAAAGTATCTTTGGTTGACAGTTATCGTTCAGAACTTGGAACACATCATTCTAAGCCCTTTTGGCTTTTAAAGTTTGTGTTGAGTAATCTGCTGTTATCCTGATGGGCTTGCCTTTGTATGTGACTTGATTTTTGTCTATAACTGATTTCAATATATTTTCTTTGATTTGTGTGTTTGGTTTTTTAATTAAAATATGGCAAGGAGAGGTTCTTTCCAGGTTTTGTCCGTTTGGTGTTCTAAAGGCTTCCTGCATCTTCACTGGCATCTTTTTCCCAACTTGGGGAATTTTTTTCTTCTGTGATTTTGTTGAAAACACCTACTATGCCGTCTCCTTCTACTATACTCTGAATTCTTACGTTTGATCTCTTCATAGTGTCCCGAATATCTTGAAATTCCCATTCATACTTTCATATTAGTTTGTCTTTCTCTTTTTTAGACTGTATTAGACCTGCCACCTGGTCTTCTAGTTTAGATATTCTGTTCTCTCCTTCATCCATTCTACTGGTGAGATTTTCTACAGAGCTTTTTATTTGACTTACTGTCTTTTTCATTGCTAGTATTTCCGACTGGTTTTCTTTATTATTTCTATTTTCTTATTCATGTCTTGTATTGACCTCCTTATTTCATTAAATTGGTTGCCTGTGTCTTCTTTAATTACTTTGATTTCTTCCTTAATTTCTTTGAGCATATTTATAATCATTCTTTTGAAATCTTTTTTTTAAAAATTTATTTATTTGAGAGTGACAGACAGAGAAAGAGGCAGATAGGGAGAGAGAATGGGTGTGCCAGGACCTCCAGCCAGTGCAAATGAACTTCAGATGCGTGTTCCATCTTGTGCATCTGGCTTATGTAGGTCCTGGGGAATGGAGACTCAAACTGGGTCCTAATGCTTCACAGGCAAGCACTTAACCACTAAGCCATCTCTCCAGCCTTCTTTTGAAACCTTTTTCAGGCATTTCTTCTAACTCAGTCTCACTGGAGGTCATTTCTGATGGATTTATAATTTTTGGTGAACTTATATTGTCTTGATTTTTTGTGTTTATTGTATATAGTATTATATAATAATATATAATACATAATATATAATAATAATGTAGAAATTTTTCCATCTTGGATTAATTTAATGCTTGGGTTTTCTAATTATCTGCAGTATTATTAGATGTATCAATCAATGTGATATTATATATCTTCAGGGTAGGATATTAAGGTATTAGGTGTGGCTCTAAGACTCAGAGTAACCACATAAGTGATCCTAGGTGTTGGTTTGCCTGCTATGAGAGTATTTTAGTAGGCTTGGTAGAACAAAATACAGACAATTTAAAAAATTTGATTAAACAATATACATATTCAATGAAAACCACCAGATTATTTATGCAAGGATATGCATTATGACAAACAGATCCTCTAACAAAGTCAAAGTCCCTAAAGATGTGTGTTGCCCCACATTCTTGTTTTTTTTTTTTTTCCAATTTTTCAAGGTAGTGTCTCACTCTAGCTTGGACTGACCTGGAATTCACCATGTAGTCTCAGGGTGGCCTTGAACTTATGGTGAACCTACTACCTCTGCCTCCTGAGTGCTGGGATTAAAGACATGTGCCACCACACCCGGCTGCCCCACACTCTTAATTCTTTCAACTAGGAGGCTTAGATTTCTGGTCTGTAGAGGGTCCAAGGTCAGCTTATGACCAAGTGAGATCCTGTCCCAACAAATGACAGAAGAGGAGACAAAGGCAGTATAAATTAGGAAGAAACAAATGACAAGCCCCAAAATACAGTTTATTTAAGAATGGCAAATCTGACCGTCCATCAGATTTAACACAAATTACCCTGACATGGAAGGTGCAATTATCACTTCTGATTCAAGCCTGTATACCAGGCTTTTTTGTCAGGTACTGACCTGGTGTAATCCCAGTTACCTTTTGGGATGGCTTTGGTCTCAACTATGCTGCATGCCCCTGGGTCCCTCCTTGCTGTGCTATGGGCTTAGGTGACCTGGCTGGGTCAGTGGGTCACTGCTCTGATGGCCTGTGCCAGGTGCTGTGCACGTGGGCGCCCTTCCCTCGGTCTCTGGTGCTCGCCCGCACTTGTGCTGGTGGCAGGGGAGCGGAAGCTGTGGAGGGTGTCTGTTCTCCTGCTGGCCCATGCCATCCTCTTCCTTATGAGCTGCTCCACTGTCCCATGCCATCTTCCCCTTCGTGTTTCTTGAATTTGTGAGGCAGCTTGTCTGAATGGAAAATCCGCTCACCTGGCTTTTCCTGCAGCTTAGGCCAAGCCTGGTGACTGCAGTCATGCAGACCCCGCCACTGCTGGAGCTGCTTCTGCCTGCGTCTGTGGGCTCTAGAAATTCTGGATCTCTCCTACTTCTCTGTTGTGGTTGATAATTCCTTATACACCTTTACTTTTTAGTAGAAGAGTGTATTTTGCAGGTTTTTTTTTTTGGCTTTTTTTCTCCCCTAGACTGCTTTGGTGTGGTTCCTATACCACCATCTTAACCAGAAGTCCCCTTTCTCTGTTTTCCTACCTTCTTTATATCTTTTCCTCCCTTCTTATCCTCCCCTTTCTAGCTTTGTGATTTACAGAAACAACTACATAAATGCACACACACATACACACACACACATTGTAATTCTCACTGTAGATTCCACATGTGAAAATGTGGTATTTGACTTTCTCCGACTGACTTCTTTTGCTTAATAGAATGGTTTTTCATTTGCCTCTTTTCCTTCGAAAGTCATACTTTTTCTTTATGGCTAATCAAAGTTTTACTGGAGAGATGGCTCAGTGGTTAAAGTGGTTGCTTTCAAAGCCAAAGGACCTACGTTTGATTCCCCAGGACCCACGTAAGCCAGATGCACAAGGGGGCACATGCATCTGGAGTTCATTTGCAGTGGCTAGAGGCCCTGGTGCACCCATTCTTTCTGTCTCTAACTCATTCTCTCACCCTTGTAAATAAATCAATAAAAAATCAAATTAAAGCCAGCCATGGTGGCACATGCCTTTAATTTCAGCACTCTGGAGGTAGAGATAGGAGTACTGCCATGAGTTCAAGGTCACCCTGAGCCTACAAGATGAATTTCAGGTCAGCCTGAGCTAGAGTGAGATCCTACCTCAAAAAAAAAATCAAATTAAAAATGTTCTCCTATAATGTATCACATTTTCTTTATGTGTTTGGACATTTTGACTGCTTCTGTTTCCTGATTATATTGTGACTAATGTGGCAATAAATGGGAATGTACAACTGTCTTTGTGGTATGTTGACTTGGGGTCCTTTGGTGTATGCCCAAAGTGTTATAGCTAGATCATATCTCTTCATTTTCTTCCTTGGCTATGAAATATTATTCTTTATTTTATTTTATTTTTATTAATTAAAGAGAGAAAGAGAGAGAGGAAGGAAGAGAGAGAATGAGTGCAATATCTCCTGAGCCTTGGAGGGTGTGTTTTGAGTCTTCTTTAGGGCTGAGCTCTCATCAGACTCTAATTATCTGCTTTGATAAGTTTTGAGTCTCCTCCGTGTCTAGCACCACCTCCCTGGAGGAGGTTGTCAGGCTGGCGGTGAGCGCAGCACTTGCGTTTAATCTGCCACTTCCTCCCTAATGCCTCCTGGATCCTGGTGGGAGTGATAGAGATGACTTGTTTCATGATAGACAGTTAGCTTTCTTCTCTTTCTTTCTCTCTCTCTCCCTTCTTCCCTCCCTCCCTCCCTCCCTCCCTCCCTTCTTTCTTTCTTTCTTTCTTTCTCTTTTTTCTTTTTCTTTTTGGTTTTGCAAGGTAGGATTTTACTCTAGCTCAAGCTGACCTGGAATCCTCTATGTAGTCTCAGGGTGGCCTTGAACTCATGGCGATCCTCCTATCTCTTCCTCCCGAGTGCTGGGATTAAAGACATGCACCACCATGCCTGGCTTCTTTCTTTTCTTGTACTGATGGATTCTGGGTCTCCTCAGTATTTACTGTTATTTGTAAAAAGTAGAATCGCTAACCAAGAGCAAAAGCAGCACTGATCAAAGAGGGTGAACATGGTTATTTAGAAGACCTCTTGGTGTTGTAAAGATGAGAAATACAACTTTCAAGCACTGTACATGTTGGAGGGAGACCAGAAGTGTCATAGTCACTTTTCTCCTGCGCCCTCCAGCCCTAACTAAGTAGCTTTGAGGGAATTTAGGCATTAAAAGATAAACAGGGACTGGAGAGATGGCTCGGCAGTTCAGGCACTTGCTGCAAAGCCTAACAACTAGAGCGCAGTTCCCCAGCACACATAAAACCAGATGCACAAAGTGGCACATGTATCTGGAGTTCATTTGCTCTAAACAAATGTTATGTGTTTATCCAGTTTTGGTGTGAAGGTTATTCTGATTTCATCAAATGAGTATAATAGTGTTGCTTTGCTTGCTTGCCTGCCTGCCTTTCTTTCTTTCTTTTTTCTTTTTCTCTTTCTTTCTTTCTTTTTTGTTTTTTTGAGGTAGGATCTTGCTCTAGCCCAGTTTGACCTGGAATTCACTAACTAGTCTCAGAGTGGTATTGAACTCTCATTGATCCTCTTACCCCTGCCTTCTGAGTGCTGGGATTAAAGGCATGTTCTACCACACCCAGATTTCCCTTTTATTTTTTTAAACTTAATTTAATTTATTTTTTATTTATTTGAGAGAGAGAGAGAGAGAGAGAGCGAGCAAGACAAATAGAATGGATATTCTAGGGCCTCTAGCCACTGCAAACAAACTCCAGAAACATGCACCACCTTGTGTATTTGGCTTACATGGGACCTGGAAAATTGAACCTGGATCCTTCGGCTTTGCAGGTAAGTGTTGTAACCACTAAGCAATCCCTCCAGTCCTGCCCTTTTTGAGGCAAGCTCAACAGACTGGTTTTTATTTTTATGTGAGAGGGCGAGATTGAGAGGGAGGGAGAAAAATGGCATACCAGGGCCTCCAGCCACTGTAATTGAACTTTAGATTCATGCACCACTTTGTGCATACGTGCAATCTTGCATGCTTGTATTGCCTTGTGCATCTCGCTTACATAACATCTGAAGAGTTGGACTAGGGTCCTTAGCCTTTTCTGGCACCTTAAATGCTAAACCTTCTCTCTAACCCCTTTCCCTTTCTTTTTTGAAAAACAATTTTATTTATTTATTTGGAGAGAGGGTGTGGGGAGTTGCATGGGCACACCTCTTGCCACTGTAAACAAACTCCAGATGTATGTACCACTTTATATATCTGGTTTATGTGGATACTAAGGAATTGAACCTGGGTCATAAGGCTTTGCAAGCAAGTACCTTTAGGTGCTGTCCAGTCTGTTACTTCCCTTTCTTTTGTGGGGAACAGTTTGTTAGTATTAGAGCTTTCTTCAAAGTTTGGTAGAACTCTGCAGCTTTTCTTTTGGGTACACTTTTTTTTATTTTACTTTTGTATTGACTATGCCCATAAATGTAAACAATATACTAGCATCATAATCCCACCCCGCTAACTTTCTCTTTCTCTCTCCCCAATCCTCCCTCCATTGAATCCCTTCTTTCTTCCAACTAGTTTCCCTTCTGTTTTGATGTCATCATTTCTTCCCTCCAATTACATACAGTTCTTGTATAGATGGTGTCAGCCACTGTGAGGCATGGATATCAAGGCCACTTTGTACCTGGTGTAAACAGTTCTCCCCATCCTTTGGATCTTACATTTTTTCTGCCAGTGGTCCTGAGCCTTGGGGTGTGTGATAGAAATGTCTCACTTAGTGCTGAGCATTCCACTTCACTTCTCAGCACTTTGGTGAGCTTTCAGTCACCCTGCTAGTTACTGCCATCTGAAAAGAGAAGTTTCTCTAGCCAAAAGTGAGAGCAGCATTAATAAAAGTACATGAATGTAAGTGTTTAGAGGGCAGTTTGGTGGGTATAATGCCACCTTTGGGCTTATGACATCCACAGCTATAGGCTTTTGATTAGGTTTTCAGTACCAGGCATGAATCCCCTCCTGTGGAGCAGGTCTGAAGTCCAATCAGAGAGCATTGTTTCCCCCATAACACACACGCCACCGTTGCACCGGGTGATACATTTGGCCTGGCTGGCTGTTCATCTTGCAGCGTCCAGTGCTGGTTATGACTGTTGATGTAGTCATTTATATTATAATAGAAAAATTAGAATCGTGCAAACAGAGAGAGGATTATATAATGAATGCTGTATACATCCTTCACCCAGTTTCAACAGGTACCACCATTTTCTGGTTCCATTTTTTCCTGCTAATGTCTCTTCACTCTCCTATTTAAACTAGAATACTTTGAAACCAGCTCCAGGTAGTACATCATATTATCTGTAATTTAGTAAAATCCTGATCTTCCTAACTTAATGGACATAGATTGGGAATCAATAATCATTTGAGGGCTGAAGAGATGGCTCAGTGGTTAAGGCACTTGCCTGCAAAGACTGATGACCCAGGTTCGATTCCCTACTACTCACATAAAGCCAGATGCACAAAGTGGTGTATGCATCCAGAGTTTGTTTGCAGTGGGTAGAAGTCCTGGCCTGCTCATTCTCTCTCTCTCTATCTGTCTTTTTCTGCTTATAAATAAATATGGATTTAAAAACTTCAGTCAAGTTTACAGTTGTCAGGCTCTTCTCTATTCAGAACTCAGTGCTAAGCATTTTTTTTTTTTCTGAGTCACTTTGCCATCTGTGTGCCATCCCATGAGCTAGGCAAAAGTTGTTCTCATTTTTTTTCTGAAGCTACAGGAGGTGAGGTAAGTTGCCAGAGATCACATAGCTAGGAAATGGTACCACAGGGTTTTGCATTTTCTTGGCTTTGCCTATTGAACATCTTTCATTCAAATCTCTCTTTTGTTCTGAGGTGTTTAAACTTTTTTGTAGCTATTGCAAATGGTATGTTTTCTTGATTTCTTTCTCTGTGAGTTAAGTATTGGTTTATAGGAAAGCTACTTTTTTTTGGTTTGTTAATTAATTAATTTTGTTCTTTTTCAAGGCAGGGTCTCACTCATTCTAGCCCAGGTGACTTGGAACTCACTATGTAGTCCCGGGCTGGCCTCAAACTCACAGTGATCCTCCTACCTCTGTCTCCCAAGCCCTGGGAGTAAAGGCATGTGCCACCACACCTATTGATTTCCTGCAACTTGAGTGTCCTGCAACTTTACTGAATGTATTAATTAGCTCTGGATGCTTTCTTCTAGATTCTCCCCCTGTTTTTAAAAATATATTTTATTTTTTTATTTATGAGAGAGAGAGAGAGAGAGAATGAGAATGGGCATTCCAGGGCCTCCAGCCACTGCAAAGCCCCTTTATTGGGGCTTTTAAGAATATGTCATGTCATCTGCAGCATACTTGATATAGACTTGAACTGAGTATATGTTAACACTCTCCCTTCCCTTTCTTAAATTTATTATTATTTATTTATTTTCAAGGGGAAAGAAAGAAGAGAGGGGGGGGGAGGAGGGAGAGGGAGAGAATGGGCATGCTAGGGCCCCTAGCCACTGCAAACAAACTCCAGATGCATGCATCACTTTGTGCACCTGGCTTTACATAGGTACTGGGGAATCATACCCCACAGTCCTTAGGGTTAGTAGGAAAGCACCTTACCCGGTGAGCCACTTCTCCAGCCCTCTTTCCTTTTCCTTTCCGCTATATTTCACTGTTTTCCCCACTCTGTGCACATAATGAAGGCTGTAGTTACATTCTTATATCTCAGGTATACACATTTGAATTGACTTTCTTTCCACTTTGTCACCCCTCCTCTGTATTTTTTTGTTTATTTAATTTATTTATTTGAGAGAGAGAGAGAGAGAGAAAATGGGTGCACCAGGGCCTCTAGTCATTGCAAACAAACTCCAAATGCGTGTGCCACCTTGTGCATCTGGCTTACGTGGGTACTGGAGAATTGAGCCTCGAACCAGGGTCCTTTGACTTTCCAGACAAGCGCTTAACCACTAAGCAATCTCTCCAGCACTCCCTCTATAATTTTCTTTTCTTTTCTTTTTTTTTTTTGAGAGAGAGAGAGAGAGAGAGAGAGATAATGAGAGAATTGGTGTGTCAGGGCCTCCACCACTGAATTCAAACTCCAGATGCTTGCACCAGTTAGCGGGCATGTGTGACCTTGAGTTTGCCTCACCTTTGTGCATCTGGTGTATGTGGGATATGGAGAGCAGAACATGGGTCCTTAGACTTCACAGGCAAATGCCTTAACTGCTAAACCACCTCTTCATCCTGCCTCTATAAATTTTTTTTATTTATTTTATTTTTAAAATTTTTTTGTTCATTTTTTATTTATTTATTTGAGAGTGACAGACACAGGAAGAAAGACAGATAGAGGGAGAGAGAGAGAATGGGCGCGCCAGGGCTTCCAGCCACTGCAAACGAACTCCAGATGCATGCGCCCCCTTGTGCATCTGGCTAACGTGGGACCTGGGGAACTGAGCCTCAAACCAGGGTCCTTAGGCTTCACAGGCAAGTGCTTAACCACTAAGCCATCTCTCCAGCCCGTCTATAAGTTTTTTAATGGCAAAATCTAGTAGTACCTTGTGGATTATTCTCACTGCATTTTTCTTTTTCTTTTTCTATTTTTATTTATTTACTTGCAAGCAGAGAGTAATGGAGAGAAGAGAGAGGAAAGAGAGACAGAATGGACATGCCAGGGTCTCCAGCCAAAGCAAACAAATTCCAAATGGAGGCACCACCTTGTACATCTGGTTTTACGTGGGTACTGGGGAACCATCCTAGGTAATTAGGCTTTGCAGGCAAGCACCTTAACTGCTGAGCCATCCCTCCAGCTCCCCAATGCATTTTTCTTATTTTTAAATATTTTATTTTTATTTATTTATCTGAGAGACAAGAAAAGAGGAAGAGAGAGAGAGAGGGAAAGAATGGGCATGTCAGGGTATCCAGCTGCTACAAATGAACTCCAGCTACATGTGTCACCTTGTGCATCTGGCTTATGTTGGTCCTGGGGAATCAAACCTGGCCCAGACCCCTCACTGAATTTTTCATGTCAGCTTCCTGAGCTCTTTCAGGAAGCTGGTAGAGTAAAAATGTTCCGACCCATCATTTAGTGTCATGTTCTCTAGAATATTATGAACCTAGTATGTGCTACTTGGGCTGGGCCACATATTTGTCACCATTGTGTTGTCAATTTCATATTGTTTTATTTTTATTTATTTTTTATTTGAGAGATAGAGAGGCAAAGGGAGAGAAAGAATGAGCCTACCAGGGCCTCTAGCCCCTGCAAATGAATTCCAGATATATGCACCACCTTGTGCATTTGACTTATGTAGGTCCTGGGGCATTGAACCTGGGTCCCTTGGCTTTGCAGGCAAGTGCCTTAACCACTAAGCAATCTCTCTAGCCCTGTGTTGTCAATTTCAATTAAGGCTTGAGGACATCTGATGAATAGGTTGAGGTAGCCAGAGAATGGTAGGATTGGATAGACTGATGGACATTTTGACAGCCTGGAATTGTCTTCAAACCAGTTTGTAAGGGTGTTCTAATTACCTTGGCAGCTCTCCTTAGAACCCTCTCCAAGTGCTTCATATTAAAAAAAAAAATCTCATCAGCAAAATCGAAATTATCAGTGATTAAAATGTTGTAGACTTCTGGCTCTCTTTGCCGGGCTCATCATTTGAATGGATGCTAAGGGTTTTATGGTCTGAGATGACAAGATGATTTTCTGGTTGTCATTGGAAACTGTCGAGACTTCTTAAAAACAGGGAATCAGCTCTTCAGGTCAATGTCATGTTGCAACTATTGAAGAAATCAAATTGGTTTAAATAATCTTTTATAGAGAATTTTAAAGGAGCATCTTGTCAGAAATTGGCCCATTATGAGTGGGCACTGGTGAGCTTACATAAAGAGATTAGAGCTCCATTCATGTTGTATTGAGGGCAGGATAGAAAGATAGGGAAGTAGCTGGAGAGATGGCTTAGTGTTTAAGGTGATTACATGTGAACTCTAAAAACCCAAGTTCATTTCCCCAGTACTCATGTACTCAAGTGCACAAGGTGGTCTGGAGTTTGTCTGCAGTGGCTGCTGGCCCTGGTGTTCTCATTCTCTCTCTCTCTCTCAAATAAATGAATAAAATATTTACACAAGAGGGGGCTAGAGTGATGGCTTAGCAGTTAAGGTGCTTGCCTGCTCTAGGTTCCACATAAGCCAGATGCACAGGTGATGCAAGCATGCAAGGCTGCACATGTACACAAGGTGGCACATGCATCTGCAATCCAATCACAGTAGCTGAAGGTCCTGGCACACCAATTCTCTCTCCCTCTGTCACATAAAAAAAGGCCAACAGAAAATACTTGAAAGGATCCTCTGTGCTAAAGAGACAGAAAAGCACACACATAAGGAACACAGAGAAAACAAACCATACCCAAATACTAGTTAATACAAGAGAGCAAAGGTAAAACCAGAAGAACTACAAAACAAGAAAAATGGCAAAAATAAATATATACCTCTCAATAATAACTCTTAATATCAACGACCTCAATGCCACAACCAAAAGAAACAAATTTTCAGACTGGGTTAGAGAGATGGTTTAGCAGTTAAGGCACCTGCCTACAGAGCCAAAGGACCCAAGTTCAAATCCTCAGGGCCCATGTAAGCCAGACGCAGAAAGGCGCATGCATCTGAAGTTTATTTGCAGTGGCTAGAGGCCCTGGCACACCCATTCTCTCTCTGTCTGTCTCTCTTCTATCTCTTTTCTTGCAAATGAATAACTACAAATTTTAAAAAGCCAGATCCTTCAATTTGTTGCCTCCAAGAAACTCACCTTTCCACAAAAGATGGACACTATCTTAGGGTGAAAGATTAGAAAACAATGTTTCAAGCAAATGGGCCTAGAAAAGCAAGGGTCACTATCCTAATATCTGACAGGGGAGACTTCAGACCAACATTAGTTAGGAAAGATAAGGAAGGTCACTTTATATTGATAGGAACACTCCAACAGGAGGACATTACAATCCTAAACATATATGCACCTAACATGGGGGCTCCCAAATTCATCAAACAAACACTATTAGAACTAAGGTCACAGATAACACCAAACACAGTGGTGGTGGGTGACTTTAACACCCCATTCTTATCAATTGACAGGTAACCCTGGCAAAAAATAAACAGAGATGCATCTGGTTTAAATGAGGCTATAGAACAAATGGATCTAATAGATATCTGCAGAACATTTCACCCAAATGCTGCAGAATCCACATTTTTTTCAGCAGCATATGGGACATTCTCTAAAATAGACCATATATTAGGACTAAAAGTAAATACTAACAAATACAGGAAAATTGAAATAATTCCTTTCACTCTATCTGATCACAATGGGATTAAACTACAAATAAATAGCAAGAAAAGCTATAGAGCACACAAAAAAGCATGGAAACTAAACAAGTTATCTAAAACAATTTTGAGCAACAAAAATAAGGCTAGTGGTATCAGCATACCTGATTTTAACTTATATTCCAGAGCCATAGTGACAAAAATAACATGATACTGGCACAAAAGCAGACATGTAGATCAATGGAACAGAATAGAGGACCCAGATGTAAGTCAGGTAGCTAAAGCCACTTGATCTTCGATAAAAATGCCAAAGATGCTGTTGCAGTCTGGTTCACATTGCTGTTAGAAATCACCCAACCAAGAGCAGCTTCTGGGAAAAAGAAATTTATTTTGGCTTACAGGCTCGAGGGGAAGCTTCATGATGGCAGGGGAAAACGATGGCATGAGCAGAGGGTGGACATCACCCCCTGGCCAACATAAGATGGACCACAGCAACAGGAGGGTGTGCCAAACACTGGCATGGGGAAACTGGCTATAAAGCCCATAAGCCCACCCCCAACAATACACTCCCCTCCAGGAGGCATTAATTCCCAAATATCCATCAGCTGGGAACCTAGCATTCAGAACACCTAAGTTTATGGGGGACACCTGAATCAAACCACCACAGATGCTCATTGGAGAAAAGACAGCCTCTTCAGCAAATGGTGCTGAGAAAATTGGATATGTATCTGTTGAATGGTAAAAATAGATTGTTATCTCTTCCCATGCACAAGAATTAAGTCCAAATGGATCAAAGACCTTAATATCAGACCCAAGACTCTGAAACTGCTAGAGGATAAATTAGGGGAAACCCTTTAACATACTGGTCTTTGCAAAGACTTTCTGAATATAACCCCAATTACTCTAGAAATAAAACCACTGGACCTCATGAAACTACAAAGTTTTTGTACAGCAAAGGACACTGCAAATAGAGCAAAGAGGCAAACTACAGAATGGGAGGAAATCTGACAGAGGATTAATATCCCAAATATACAAAGAACTCAAAAAACTAAATGATAAGAAATCAAACAACCCAATTAAAAAATGGGCTATGGGGCTGGAGAAATAGCTTAGCAGTTAAGCACTTGCCTGTGAAGCCTAAGGACTACAGTTCGAGGCTCGATTCCCTAGGACCCATGTTAGCCAGATGTGCAAGCGGCCGCATGTGTCTGGAGTTCGTTTGCAGTGGCTGGAGGCCCTGGCGCGCCCATTTTCTCTCTCTCTCTCTCTCTGCCTCTTTCTCTCTCTGTTGCTCTCAAATAAATAAAAATAAAACAACAACAACAACAAAAATGGTCTAAGGAACCTAGTAGAGAATTCTCAAAAGAAGAAATACAGATTGCAGACAAATATCTAAAAAAGTGTTCTATATCCTTAGCTATCAGGGAAATACAATTTAAAAATACTTTGAGATTCCATCTCATTCTTGTCAGAATGGCTACCATCATGAAAACAAATGATCATAAATGCTGGCCGGGATGTGGAAAAAGAGGAACCCTTCTACACTGCTGGTGGGAATGCAATCTGGTCCAGCCATTGTGGAAATCAGTGTGGAGGTTCCTGAGACAGCTAAAAATAGATCACCACATGACCTAGCTACAGCACTCCTAGACATATATCCTAAGGACTCATCTCACTATATTAGAGTTTCTTGCTCAATCATGTTTATTGCTACTCCATTCACAATAGCTGGGAAATGGAACCAGCCTAGATGTCCCTCAACTGATGAGTGGTTAGTAAAGGTGTGGCACATTTATACAATGGAGTTCTACTCAGTGGTAAAGAAAAATGAAGTTATGAAATTTGCAGGAAAATGGATGGATTTGGAAAGGATTATACTAAGTGAGGTAACCCAGGCCCAGAAAGCCAAATGTCACATGTCCTCTCTTATATGTGGATCCTAGCTACAAATGATTGGACTTCTATAAGACTTGGAATAAAAGTTGGTAGCAGAGGCCAGTATGCTAGAAAGGGGATAAAGGAAATAGAAAAGGAGAGAGAGAGGACTTAATAGGATGCTATTGTGTATATGTAAGTAGGATAACAGATTAATGGGAGTGGAAAGCCCTAAGTGAGGACAGGGGAGAGACTAAGTAAAGGAAAGGTGGGGAGAGGGCTAATCAAAATCTAAGAAGCTATGAAAAAGTCGTATGGAAACCTACTTTTTTGGACAGTAGAACACTCAGAAGCCATAGATTGTCATTAGAAAAATTTCAGTGCTAGAGATGGGATACTGTCCAGTGAGTTGTTGGCCAGGGAGGTCCCTGATAGCCCCCAAACATTACAGGCCATTTCTGAGGCTCTTGGTTTCCCACCAGGAAGAGATGGTAAGACCCTATTGCTGAAGACTCCACATACTTGGGCTACAAGGTCAATAAGAAATCCTGCTGGGGCTGAGCAGAAAACCTCCTCCATGTAGACCAGCTGACAGGATGCTGGAAAAATCTATGCTGCATGGAGTTCAATGGGAGAGAGAGAAATCACCAGTGAAGATTCTCAACATTGGACACTGCAAGCCTTAAATTTGACCAGACAGACGAAATGATCTAAAGGATGTAATACTGGCATGTCTGTTATATGGGATACCAACTGCTCTCCAACTGGATTGGAGGCCCACTCCATGGGAGGGAATATATCCCTGATACTGAAAACCTACTACAGGGGTAGTCATGAGCCCTAGGGGTGTAATGTTTACTGGTGTCTGGCTAAATGTATATACTATGCTTGCCAAACTGCCCAGTAAGCACTTCTCTTAATGGTCATAGCCATATATTAATGTTACTCTCACTTTTGGTTAGAGAAGCTTCTCTTTTCAGATGATGGCAACCTTGGGATGACTCAGAAGATACCATGGTGCTGAGAAGAAGTGACAGAGGGGTGCTCAGCACTGAAATATTTCTGTCACACCTTCCAAGGCTCCATTGTGGAAGAAGTTGCAGGAAGAATGTAAGAGCCAAAGGAAGGGTAGGACTCCTTACAGTGCACTCCGCCAGACACAAAATGGCCTGCATATCCATGACCTCACAGTGGCTGACACTACCTACACAAGACCATCATAAGAGGAGGAAAAGATCATGACATCAAAATAAAAGAGAGACTGATAAGGAGGGAAAACATATGAGGAGGGTGGAGTTGCAAAGGAGAAAGTAGGGAGAGGGAGGGAATTACCATGGGGTATTGTCTATACTTATGTTAGTTGTCAATAAAATAATAATTTTAAAAAATGCTGAAAAACAGCCAGTCCATTGGGCTCGTGGAAAAAAAAAAAGACTGCTGAAGAGATGGCTTAGTGGGTATGGATGGCACTTGCCCACAAAGCTTAGGACCCAGGTCCAATTCCCCAGGACCCACGTAAGCCAGATGCATAAGGTGACACAAGCATCTGGAGTTCATTTGCAGGGGCTGGAGGAACTGGAATGCTCATTCTCTCTCTGTCTCTCCTTCTTTTTCTCAAATAGATAAAGAAAAACATTAAAAAGACAGAAAGACAGGGAAAATTGAAGGTATGTGGGAAAGGAAAATTGTTTTGCATTTTGGAGTCTGTTTTCTTACAAGTTGGGAAAAATTACAGAATAATAAACATTTATTGTGAAAGCTACTGATATAGAGACAACGTTCCTTTATTAAACAGATATTTTTCAAACACAAACATTAAAATAGCAACTTACCATGCCCAAGGACAGAGTGCATATGACTTGAATATGGCCTTACTCTTTTCACAAATATTTTCTGGGCATGTCAAAAATAAGACTAATTTTTTTTTTTTTTTTTTTACTACAAAAGCATCCTGGGGGCTGCAGAAATGGCTTGGTGGTTAAAGCATTTGCCTGTGAAGCCTAAGAACCCCAGTTCAATTCCCCGGCACCCATTTAAGCCAGATGCACAAGGAAGCTCATGTGACTGGAGTTTGTTTGCAGTGGCTAGAGGCCTTGGCATGCCCATTCTCTCTTTCTCTCTATAACAAACAAACAAACAAATGAATATATATATATATAATTTAAAAAGCATCTTGGGCTGCTGAGAAGGGAACTACAACAAACCCTATGATGTCAGCTATTATGTTTTCACTGCTGAGAGATGACTTAGTGGTTAAGGCCCTTGCAAGGGAAGCCCAAGGACCCATGTTTGACTCTCCAGGTGCCACATAAGCCAGATGCACAAGGTGATGCAAGCATGCAAGGTCACACATGCACACAAGATGGCACACGGGTCTGGAGTTTAATTGCTGTGGCTGGTGGTTCCAGTGTACTAATTCTCTCTCCCAAAAAAAATTACAGAAAAAATGTCTTAGGGGCTGGAGAGATGGCTATGGTTAACGGTGCTTGCTTGCAAACCAAGATGGCCCCAGTTTGATTTCCTAATACCCAGGTAAAGCCAGATGCACAAAGTGGTGCATTCATGTGGAATTCATTTCCAGTGGCAAGAGGACTTGGCATGCCCATTTTCTCTCTCTGCTGGCAAATAAATAATATTTAAACTGGGTGTGGTGGCATATGCCTTTAATAACAGCACTTGGGAGGCAGAGGCAGGAGAATTACTGAAAATTTGAGGCCAGGCTGAGAATACAGAGTGAGTTCCAGTTCACCCTGCGGTAGAGTGGGACCCTACCTTGAAAAAAACAAAATAAAAAAATATATATTAGGGGCTGGAATGATGACTCAGCAGTTAAAGACCCTTGGTTTCAAAGCCTGCTGGCCCTGATTTGATTCATTAGTACCCATATAAGGCCAGATGGCCAAAGTGTCTGGGGTTTATTTGCAGCAGCAAGAGGCCCTGGTATGCCCATATTTTCTCTCTCATATATAAATAGGAAAGATTTTTAAAAAGACCTTTACAAGAACATCTTAACCTCCCATGCAGCTCTGTGGTGGTTTGAATCAGATGTCCTCCATAAAATGTGCTCTGAACACTTGGCCCAAAGCTGGTGGCCATGTGGGAGGTGGAGACTCGGTGGAGGAGGTGTGTTCTTGGGGATGGGCTTGCCAGAGCTTGGGCTCCCTCTGCTGCTGCTCTCGTCCGCCGGCTGCGGCAGAGGTGACGTCGGGCCTCTGCTCGTGCCCTGCTTCGCCTGCCACCATGAAGCTTCTCTCGAGACTGTAAGCGAAATGAATCGTTTCCTTCTACCAGCTGCTTTGGGTTGGGTGTCTGGCTCAGCACTGAGAAGGGAACTACAACAAACCCCATGATGTCGGCTATTATGCTATCACTGCCATCCCATCTATTGCACTTCAGAAAACGTCCCGTGCTCTCATTTATGTTTCTTAGGAGCCATTTGAAGATAAACTTCCGAACCACCCAAGTCATATATGTGGCTTTGAGAAGCGCATACTCAGCAGTGTCTGTTTCCCTGAAGATTTCTCTTTACAGTGACCCTCATCCTTACATCTATACTGAACTTTTTTCTTTCCTTCCTTCTTTCTTTCTTTCTGTTTGTTTTTTGAGGTAGGGTCTAGCTCTAGCCCAGGCTGACCTGGAATTTACTATGAAGTTTCAGGGCAGCTTCAAACCCACAGCGATTCTCCTACCTCTGCCTACTGAGTACAGGGATTAAAGGTATATGCCACCACACCTGGCTAAAGCTTTCTTCATCATAAACTCTAAAGCTGCTTCATATTGACTCTTCCTGAAGTTCATTTCTGTGGCAAAGTCAAGAATCTCAGATTCAGGGCTGGAGATACGGCTCAGTGACTAAGGTGCTTGCCTTCAAAGCCTAACAACCAGGGTTTATTCCCCAGTACCCATGTAAAGCCAGGTGCACAAAGTGGTACATGTATCTGTTTGTAGTGGCTGGAGGCCCTGTCATGCCCAGACTCTCTCTCTCTCCTTGAAAGTAAATAAATAGAAATACTTAAAAAAATAAAGCAATACCTGTTAATGGCACACAGTGCTGTGGGTCAGGATGTCTGGCTGGACTCATCTGAGGAGCCCTATCTCCACTCCACGTGTGTTTGGCTGAGCTCACACATCCAAGTCTGTTGACCTGAAGGTCGAGGTAGGCTATAGTGTATAAGGGACCCTCACTCAGTACTGGCCTGGATGCTCCCTTATCTTCCCAGTTGCCTCAGAGTTTTCTCCTCTTGGCCTGTCTTCACATGGCGTCTCTCTTCCCACCAGGATGGCTTCACATTGGAGACTCATGTGGTAGAATCTTGCAATAATAATAATCTCCTATCCCCACCCAACAGCAACTTCACATTTTGTCAGGACTCTGGAAGAAGTGGGGCTCATATAACTTACAGTCTAAGCCTGGAAGAAGGTAGCCATGGCAGTGTGGGGTATTCCAGCCAAACGACTCTCCTTAGCACAGGAACTGCGAGATGGGGCAAGGAAGAGGTGGGCTGTGCTGCCTTCATTGAGAACTTTGCAGGGCCAGGGAAATGGCTCAGTGGTTAAAGGAGCTTACTTGCAAAGCCTGCCAGCCTGGGTTTGGCTCCCCATTACCCATGTGAAACCATGCATAAATAACTCTTCATAGCCTGTTTATATTAATTATGTATTTATTTATATTTATTATTTATGAGATAGAGAAAAGCAGAGATACTATGGGCTTCCAGGGCCTCCTGCCACTGTAAGTGAACTCCAGCCACATGGGTCACCTTGTTCATTTGGCAAATTTATTTGAAACACCCCTACCTTCTAGCTGTTTTTCTCTCTAGATCTCTTTTTCTTTCTTTTTTTATATTATTATTACGTTGTTGTTGTTTTTTGTTTTTTCCCCTGGTTACTAATTTCATTTTTATTTTTATTTTTTTCTTTTCACAATTTTTATTAACATTTTCCATGATTATAAAAAATATCCCATGGTAATACCCTCCCTCCCCACCCCGCACTTTCCCCTTTGAAATTCCATTCTCCATCATATTACCTCCCCATCTCAATCATTGTACTTACATATATACAATACCAACCTATTAAGTACCCTCCTCCCTTCCTTTCTCTTACCTTTATATCTCCTTTTTAACTTACTGGCCTCTGCTACTAAGTATTTTCCTTCTCACACAGAAGCCCAATCATCTGTAGCTAGGATCCACATATGAGGGAGAACGTGTGACGGCTTTCTGGGCCTGGGTTACCTCACTTAGTATAATCCTTTCCAGATCCATCCATTTTTCTGCAAATTTTATAACTTCATTTTTCTTTACCGCTGAGTAGAACTCCATTGTATAAATGTGCCACATCTTCATTATCCACTCATCAGTTGAGGGACATCTAGGGTGGTTCCATTTCCCAGCTATTATAAATTGAGCAGCAATAAACATGGTAGAGCATGTACTTCTAAGGAAATGAGATGAGTCCTTAGGATATATGCCTAGGAGTGCTATAGCTGGGTCATATGGTAGATCAATATTTAGCTGTTTTAGGAACCTCCACACTGATTTCCACAATGGCTGGATCAGATTGCATTCCCACCAGCAGTGCAGAAGGGTTCCTTTTTTTCCACATCCCCGCCAACAGTTATGATCATTTGTTTTCATTAGGGTAGCCAATCTGACAGGAGTGAGATGGAATCTCAATGTAGTTTTAATCTGCCTTTTCCTAATGACTAGGGTCGTAGAACATTTTTTTAGATGCTTATATACCATTCGTATTTTTTCCTTTGAAAACTCTCTATTTAGCTCCATAGCCCATTTTTTAATTGGCTTGTTTGATTTCTTCTTATTTAACTTTTTGAGTTCTTTGTATATCCTAGATATTAATTCTCTATCAGATATACAGCTGGCGAAGATTTTTTCCCATTCTGTAGGTTGCCTCTTTGCTTAATTCACAGTATCCTTTGCAGTACAAAATCTTTGTAATTTCATGAGGTCCTAGTGGTTAATCTGTGGTTTTATTGCCTGAGCAATTGGGGTTGTATTCAGGAAGTCTTTGCCAAGACCAATATGTTGAAGGGTTTCCCCTGTTTTTTCCCCTAGCAGTTTCAGAGTTTTGGCTCTGATGTTAAGGTCTTTAATCCATTTGGACTTAATTCTTATGCATGGAGAGAGAGAAGAATCTATTTTCATCCTTCTGCAGATACATATCCAATTTTCCCAATACCATTTGCTGAGGAGGCTGTCTTTTCTCCAATGAGTATTTTTGGCATTTTTATCGAATATCAGGTGGCTATAGCTGCCTGGACTTACATCTGGGTTCTCTATTCTGTTCCATTGATCTACATGTCTGCTTTTGTGCCAGTACCATGCTGTTTTTGTTATTATGGCTCTGTAGCATAGGTTAAGATCAGGTATGGTGATACCACCAGCCTTATTTTTGTTGCTCAGTATTATTTTAGATATTCAAGTTTTTTGTGATCCAAAATGAATTTTTGGATTGTTTTTTCTATTTCCATGAAGAATGCCTTAGAAATTTTGATGGGGATTGCATTAAATGTGTAGATTGCTTTTGGTAAGATTGCCATTTTCACAATATTATTGATTCTTCCAATCCAAGAACAAGGGATGTTTTTCCACTTCCTAGTGTCTTCTTCAATTTCTTGCTTGAGTGTTTTAATGTTTTCATTGTAGAGATTCTTTACTTCCTTGGTTAGGTTTATTCCAAGGTACTTTATTTTCTTTGATGCAATTGTGAATGGGAGTGATTCTCTGATTTCATACTCTGTGTGTTTGTTGTTAGCTTATATGAAGGCTACTGATTTCTGTGTATTTATTTTGTATCCTGCTACATGGCTGTAGGTGTTTATCAGCTCTAACAGTTTGCTAGTAGAGTCTTTATGGTCCTTTTTATATAGAATCATGTTACCTGCAAATAATGATAACTTGATTTCTTATTTTCCAATTTGTATCCCTTTTATGTGAGTCTCTTGCCTTATTGATATGGCTAAGACTTCCAGTACTATGCTAAATAAAAGTGGGGACAGTGGACACCCTTGTCTTGTTCCTGATTTTAGTGGAAAAGCTTCCAGTTTTTCCCCATTTAGTCCTATGTTGGCTGTATGCTTGTCATTAAATAGCCTTTATTATATTGAGATATGTTCCTTCTATTCCCAGTCTCTGTAGGACTTTTATCATGAAGGGATGTTGGATTTTGTCAAATGCTTTCTCTGCTTCTAGTGAGATGATAATGTGATTTTTATCCTTCAATCCATTTATATAATGTATTGCATTTATAGATTTGCGTATACTGAACCATCCCTGTATCTCTGGGATAAAACCTACTTGGTCAGGGTGAATGATCTTTATGATATATTCTTGTATTCTGTTTGCCAATATTTTGTTGAGAATTTTTCCATCTATGTTCATGAGGGAGATTGGTCTGTACTTTTCTTGTTTTGTTCTATCTTTGTCTGTTTTTGGTATCAGAGTGATGCTGGCTTCATAGAAGGAGTTTCGTAGAATTCCTTCTTTTTCTATTTCCTGGAAAAGCTTAAGAAGCAATGGTGTTAGCTTTTCCTTGAAGTTCTGGTAAAATTCAGCAGTGAATCCATCTGGGCCTGGGCTCTTTTTAGTTGGGAGATTGTTGATAACTGTTCGGATCTCCATGCTTTTTGTAGGTCTATTTAAGTGATTAATCTCATGTTGATTTAATTTAAGTAGGTCATATAAATCAAGGAAATCATCCATTTCTTCCAGATTTTCATACTTTGTGGAGTATATGTTTTTATAGTATGTCCCTATGGTTTTTTGAATTTCTCTGGCATCTGTTGTGATGTTACCTTTTTCATCTCTAATTTTATAAATTTGTGTCTCTTCTCTCTCTCTTTTGGTCAGATTTGCTACGGGTTTATCAATCTTGTTTGTCCTTTTAAAGAACCAACTCTTTGTTTCATTGATTCTTTGGATTGTTTTTTTAGTTTCTGTTTCATTAATTTCTGCCCTAATCTTTATTATTTCTTCCCACCTGCTGATTTTGGGTTTGCCTTGTTCTTCTTTTTCCAAGGCTTTAAGGTGAAGCATTAGGTCATTTACTTGTGATCTTTCTAATTTCTTAATATATGCACTTAAAGCTATAAATTTACCTCTTAGGACTGCCTTCATTGTGTCCCAGAGATTTTGGTATGTTGTGTTCTCATTATCGTTTTACTCTATGAAATTTTTGATTTCCCTCTTGATTTCTTCATTGACCCATTCATCATTTAGTAATGTGTTGTTTAATTTCCATGATTTTGTGTATGCTCTATGGCCTTTCTTGCTATTGATTTGCAGTTTGATCCCATTGTGGTCAGATAAAATGCAAGGAATTATTTCAATTTTCCTGTATTTGTTAAGATTTGCTTTGTGTCCTAATATATGGTCTATTTTAGAGAAAGTTCCATGTGCTGCTGACTAGAATGTATACTCTGCAGCATTTGGATGAAATGTCCTTTAGATATCTGTTAGGTCTATTCCTTCTATGACCTCATTTAGTCCAGATGCCTCTTTGTTTATTTTTTCCCGGGATGACCTGTCAATTGATGAGAGTAGGGTGTTGAAGTCACCCACTACCACTGTGTTTGGTGTTATCTGTGATCTTAGTTCTAATAGCGTTTGTTTGATGAATTTGGGGGCCCCATGTTAGGTGCATATATATTTAGGATTGTAATGTTCTCCTGTTGGAGTGTGACCTTAATCAATAGAAAGTGGCCTTCCTTATCTTTCTTAACTAATGTTGGACTGAAGTCTACCTTGTCAGATATTAGGATAGCAACCCCTGCTTGTTTTCTAGGTCCATTTGCTCAAAACACCATTTTCCAACCTTTCATCCTAAGATAGTGTACATCCTTTGTAGAAAGGTGTCTTTCTTGGAGGAAACAAATTGAAGGATCCTGATTTTTAACCCAGTCTGCAAACCTATGTCTTTTGGTTGGGGCATTGAGGCCGTTGATATTAAGAGATATTATTGAAAGGTTTGCATTCATCTTTGCCATTGTTTTTTGTAGTTTTTCCAGTTTTACCTTTGCTCGCTTGTGTTGAATAGTATTTGAGTATTGCTTGTTTCTTCCCAGTTCCTTATATGTGTGCTTTTTTTTTTCTTTAGCATGGAGGATTCTTTCAAGTATTTTTGGTAGAACTGGTTTTGTCTTCAAGTAGTCCTTTACCCTGCTTTTGTCATGGAATGTCCTTATTTCTCCGTCTATTTGAATGGATAGCTTTACAGGTTAAAGTAACATTGGTTGACAGTTGTTATCTTTCAGAACTTGGAATACATCACTCCATGCTGTTGTGGCTTTTAAAGTTTGTTTTGAGTAATCTGCTGTAATCCTGATAGGATTGCCTTTGTAGATAACCTGATTTTTCTCTCTGACTGCTTACAATATTTTTTCTTTGGTTTGTAGGTAGTTTGATTATAATATGGTGAGGAGAGGTTCTTTCCAGGTTTTGTCTGGCTGGTGTTCTAAAGGATTCCTGTATCTATATTGGCACCTCTTTCACAATTTAGGGGAAGTTTTCTTCTATGATTTTGTTGAAGATGCCAACTATGCCTTTGGAGTGAAATTCTTCTCCTTCTACTATGCCCTGAATTCTTATGTTTGATCTTTTCATAGTGTCTCAAATATCTTGAAATTCCCACTCATACTTTTCTATAATTTTTTCTTTCTCTTTGCTGGACTGTGTTAGATCTGCTACCTGGTCTTCTAGCTTAGATATTCTGTCCTCTCCTTCATCCATTCTTCTGGTGAGATTTTCTACAGAATTTTTTTTATTTCATTAACTGTGTTATTTATTGCTAGTAATTCTAACTGGTTTTTCTTTATTATTTCTATTTCCTTATTTATGTCTAGTATTGACCTCTTTATTTCATTAAATTGGTGTTCTGTGTCTTCTTTGCTTCCTTTGAATTGTTTTTTGAGTTCTTTGAGCGTATTTATAATCATTCTTTTGAAATCTTTCTCAGGCATTTCCTCTAACTCGTTCTCACTAGAGGTCATTTCTGTTGCATTAATAATTTTTGGTGGGTTTATATTGTCTTGATTTTTGGTGTTTCTTGTGTTATAATGTATATATTTTTGCATCTTGGATTATTTAATGATTGGATTTTCCAGTTAGCTGTGTATTATGAGATATATCAATCAATCTGTTGTTATATATCTTCAGGATAGGAGCTTAAGGCACTAGGTGTGGCTTTGAAGACTCTCAGAGTATGTACAAAAGTGACTCTAGGTGTTGGGTGTGCCTGCTATGAGAGTATTCAAGTAGGCTAAGAGGAACAAAATATAGGCAGATTCTGAAATTTAACTAAACAATGTCCACTATCAAGGAATGACAGCTCACATCAACTTGTGACCAGGTGAGACCCTTCCCTAATGTATAACTGAAGAGTAAACAAAGCCACTATAACTCAAGAAGCAACAAATAACAAGCCCAAATTACAGCTTATTTAAGAATGGCAAATTTGACCATCAATCTGATTTAACATATAATTTATCCTGATATGGAAAGTGCAATTAGCACTTCTGGTTCAGGCATATATACCAGGTTTATTAGGTGGGTACTGACCTGGCGCAATCCCAGTTACCTTTTGGGATGATTTTGGTCTCAGCTGCGCTCTTCACACTTGATTTTAGCCAAAAGGCCAAGGAGCGATTCAGCTGAGTTCTTTTTTTTTTTTTTTTTTTTAAATTTATTTATTTATTTGAGAGCGACAGACACAGAGAGAAAGACAGATAGAGGGAGAGAGACAGAATGGGCGTGCCAGGGCTTCCAGCCTCTGCAAACAAACTCCAGACGTGTGCGCCCCCTTGTGCATCTGGCTAACGTGGGACCTGGGGAACCGAGCCTCGAACCGGGGTCCTTAGGCTTCACAGGCAAGTGCTTAACCGCTATGCCATCTCTCCAGCCCTCAGCTGAGCTCTTGATCGGGTCCCTGTTTGGTGCTCTGTCAGTTCAGTACCCGGGGCTGGGTCCGGACCACCCGTGCTGTTCTCGGGGGCTGGGCACTGGCGGTGTGGAGGGGAGGGAGCTGATACTGCTCAGTTTGCCCACTGTTCCACGTGTTCTTCTACCTGGTGATCTGCTCCTCCATCGTTCACTGCCATCTCCATTCACGTTTCTTGAGTTTGCGGAGAGCTCTGGCGTGAGTGGAAAATCCCCTCACTGGCTTTTCCTGTGGCTCAAGCCGAGCGCCGCCAGTGTGGCAAGGGCCCGCCCGCCGGGGGCGCTTCTGCTGGCGTGCGGGCTCTGGGTGCTCTGGATCTCTCCTACTTCTCCGCTGCTGTTTCCATTTTCTATACATCTCACTTTTTAGTAAAAGTGTGTATTCTGTTTTTTTTTTTTTTTCCTTCCCCCCCTACGCCGCTGTGGCGTGGTACCTATGCCACCATCTTCTCACTATCCTGAAAATTTTCTAGTAACAATCTATGGCTTCTGGTGTGCCCTTGTTTAAAAAAAGTGGGTTTACATATGACTTATTCATACCGTTAGATTTTGATTAGCCCTCCCCCACCTTACCTTTACTTAATCTCGTCTCCTGGCCCTCACTCAGGCCTTTCCACCTCCAGTAATCTGTTCCTTTACTACATACATACCATACCATCCCCGTATGACCCCCTTCTTCCGCCCCAATAGCCCCTTTTTAGCTTACTGGCCTCTACGACTGAGTTTTACTGCAATTCACATACAAGTACAAACAAAAGCTACGATCCACATATGAGAGAGAACATGAGATGCTTGGCTTCCTGGGCCTGGGTTACCTCACTATTTTATTTACTTATTTGAGGTGGGAGGGACATGCCACAGCCTCTAGCCGTTGTAAACTGAATTCCAGCCACATGTACCACCTTTTGCTTCTGGCTTACATGGTGTTGCAGTCAGGTTCACATTGCTGGCAGGAATCACCTGACCAAGGACAGCTTGTGGGCAGAAAAAGAGGTTTATTTTGGCTTACAGACTTGAGGGGAAGCTCCAATATGGCAGGGGGAAACAATGGCATAAGCGGAGGGCGGACATCACCCCCTGGCCAACATAAGGTGGACAATAGCAACAGGAGAGTCTGCCAAACATTGGTATGGCGACACTGGCTATAATACCCATAACCCTACCCCCAACAATACACTGCCTCCAGGAGGTGTTAATTCCCAAATATCTATCAGCTGGGAACCTAGTATTCAAAACACCTAAGTTTATGGGGGACACCTGAATCAAACCACCACACATAGGAAGTGGGGAATAGAACCTGGGGCCTGGGTTTCATAAGCAAGTGCCTTAACTGCTAAACCATCCCTTCAGACACCCTTTTTAACTTAAAAAATATTTATTTATTTATTTATGGGGGGTTGGAGACAGGGAGAGACACAGAGAGACAGAGAGACAGAGACAGATACAAAGAATAGGCACCTCAGGATCTCTAGCTACTGCAAATAAACACCTTGTACATCTGGCTTTATGTGGGTACTGGGGAATTGGACTCAGGTCATTAGACTTTGCAGGCAAACACCTTAACCACTGAGCAATATCTTCAGCCTACCCCCTTTTAACTCTTCATTGACAGTCTCCATATATATATACACAGAAAATATATTATTATTATAATCTCCTCTCAGCCCCCTTCCTGCACCACCTCTAAATCATCTTCTATTGAATTCTCTTTAACAGATTATTTAGTATTTTTATTTTTATTTAGTTATTTATCTGAGAGAGAGGGGGGGAATGGGTGCGCCAGTGCCTCTAGCCACTGCAGATGAACTCCAGATGTGTGTGCCCTCTTGTGCATCTGGCTAACGTGGGAACTGGGGAATTGAACCTAGGTCCTTTGGCTTTGCAGGCAAGTGCCTTAACCACTAAGCCATCCCTCCAGTCCTAACCGATTATTTAGAAACGAAACTTCTGGGCTGGAGAGATGGCTTAGCGGTTAAGCGCTTGCCTGTGAAGCCTAAGGACCCTGGTTTGAGGCTTGGTTCCCCAGGTCCCACGTTAGCCCGATGCACGGGGGCGGGGGCACGCGTCTGGAGTTCGTTTGCAGAGGCTGGAAGCCCTGGCGCGCCCATTCTCTCTCTCCCTCTATCTGTCTTTCTGTGTCTGTCGCTCTCAAATAAATAAATAAAAAAATAAAAAAAAAAAGAAAGAAAAGAAACTTCTTTTTTCTTCCAAATTTTTATTAACAACTTCAATGATTATAAAAAATACCCCATGGTAATACCCTCCCTCTCCCCCTCCCCCCACTTTTCCCTTTAAAACTCCATTCTCCATCATATCCACTCCCCATCTCAATCAGTCTCTCTTTTAATTTTGATGTCATGATCTTTTCCTCCTTTTATGATGGTCTTGTGTAGGTAGTGTCAGGCACTGTAAGGCCATGGATATCCAGGCCATTTTGTGTCTGGAGGGAGCATGTTGTATGGAGTCCTGCCCTTCCTTTGGCTCTTACATTCTTTCTGCCACCTCTTCTGCATTAGACCCTGAGCCTTGGAGGGTGTGATACAGATATTGCAGTACTGAGCACTGCGGTCACTTCTTTCCATCACCATGATACCTTCTGTGTCGTCCCAAGGTCACTGCCATCTGAAAAGAGAAGGTTCTCTACCAAAAGTGAGAGTATAATTAATATAAGGGTGTGAACATTAACAGAAGTGCTTACTGGGAAGTTTGATAAGCACAGTATATACATTTAGCCAGATAGCAGCAGATGTTTCACCCCTAGAGCTCATCACTACCCCTGTTTTAAGTTTTCAGTATCAGGGATGTATTCCCTCCCATGGAGAGGGCCTCCAGTTCAATGAGAAAGCAGTTGATTTCCCCCACAACAGACATGCCACTATTGCACCTGTTGGCTCATTTGGCCTGGCTGGCCAAATATAAGGCTAGCAGTGTCCACTGTTGAGTATCTTCACTGGTGATTTCTCTTTCTCCCATTGAACTGCATGCAGAATGGCTTCTTCCAGCTTTCTGTCAGCTGGTCTACATGGAGGAGGTTATCAGTTCAGTTCCAGCAGGATTTCTCAGTGGTCTTGCAGCCGAAGTATGTATAGTCTTCAGCAATAGGGTCTTACCATCTACTCCTGGTGGGAAACCAAGGACGTTGGCAATGGCCTATAATGTTTTGGAGGCAATAGGGACCTCCCTGGCCAACATTTCACTGGAAAGTATCCCATATCTGGCACTGAAAATTTTCTAGCAACAATATATGCCTCCTGAGTGTTCCATTGTCCAAAAAAGTAGGATTCCATATGATTTATTTATATCCTGGAAAGAAATTTTTTGAAACAAAATTTTTTTTGGTTCCTTTGAGACAGAGCTTCCTGTATGTAGCCTAGGATGGCCTTCAAATTCAAGATCCTTCTGCCTCATCTTCCTGTTGGCATTATGGGTTGCACCACTATGCCTAGCTTGAAACCACCTTTTATGCTACTTTATTATTCATTAGAAGTTGTAGGTATTCCCCTGGCATGTAGCATTTATTTTTATATTTTATTTTTAATTTATTTATTTGAGAGAGAGAGGGAGGGAGAGAGAGAGAGAGAATGGAAGCACCAGGTTCTCCACTGCAAATGAACTTCAGACACATGCTCCACCTTATACATTTAGCTTATGTGGGCCCTGGGGAATTGAACCAGGGTCCTTTGGCTTTGTAGGAAAACACCTTAACTGCTAAGCCATGTCTCCAGCTCACATGTAACATTTAAATAGGTTATTTTAATATGTAGTCTTCTAAAAATTCATCTATTTATCCATTTACTTGTTTGAGAGAAAAAGAGAGAGAGAGAGAGAGAAGAGAGAGAATATGAATGGGCACACCAGGGCTTCTACCCATTGCCAGCGACCTCCAGACATTTGTACCACTTTGTACATTTAGCTTTACATGGGTACTGGGGAATCATGTCATCAGGCTTTGCAAGCGAGCGTCTTTAACTGCTGAACCATCTCTCTAGCCCTTTAATACTTTTTATTTCTTTTAAAAATTTTATTTATTTATTTGCAAGCAGAGAGAGAGAGAGAGAGAGAGAGAGAGAGAGAGAGGGAGGGAGGGAGGGAGAAAAGAGACAGAGAGAACAGATGTACCAGGGCCTCCAGCTGCTGCAAATGAGCTCCAGGCGTATGTGTCACTTTGTGAGTCTGGCTTTAGGTGGGTACTGGGGAATTGAACCCAAGTTGTTTGGCTTTCAGGCAAGTGACTTAAATGCTAAGCCATCTCTCCATCCTGGCATTAGTATTTATTTCTTAAGAAAGTTTTCACTGTTTTTTCAAAAAATCTCTTTGGATGAAGATATAAACATTTCTTAAAATGATTCCCCATCCGGTGACAGATAATCGTTAGATATGTCTTCCTGGCCTGGCATGTACAAGTGCTCCGCCTCAGCAAAGGTCAAGACTCCCTCGCCGGAAGGCAGGAGTTCTCCTCTGCAGAGCCCTGTCGTTATAAGTAGCGTTATACTTTCCTACCGTGATTATTGTTCCACCTGAGAATTCCTGTCAGCTCTTTCATGATTCCTTCTGACACTAACAAGATTCAAGATGTCTGGGACAAGCCTCTAGAAACAAACAAGACTAGATATCTCAAAAGCACTGGTTTAATTACCTGCTCTGAGATGGCTGGTGAAAAGTCAAGGGAGAGCTGGAGAGATGGGTTAGTGGTTAAGGCATTTGCCTGTGCAGCCTAAGGACCGAAGGTTCCATTCCCCAGGACCCACATACGCCAGATGCACAAGGAGGCGCGTGTGTCTGCAGTTCATTTTCAGTGACTAGAGGCCCTGGCGTACCTGTTATCACACATACTGTCTCTCAAATAAATAAATAAAATAGTTTGTAAAAAGAGAAAAGTCAAGGTAATTCATGTTGTTGATGTCACTCCAATTACTTATCTTTCCTATTCTAAGAAATCTGCCCAGTGTGGTGGCACATGCCTTTAATCCTAGCACTTGGGAGGAAGAGGTGGGAGGATAGCTCTGAGTTCGAGGCCAACCTGAGACTACAGTGTGAGTTCCAGGTCAGCTTGGGCTAGCGAGAGACCCCACCTTGAAAAACGAAAAAAAAAAAAAAATCTAGTTACAATACACACCATCTTTTTGCATTGTGTTCTCTTTCTTAATGTCCCCCAACACATCTTCTGTAATTATCCTTACTGAATTTTTAGAGAATTATATTCCCTTTTATAACATCCTTGGGACTAACTGAAACATAACAGAAGTACGTTGACAGATATTTTATTGGAAAAAATTAATTAAAATTATTTATTATTTTATTATTATTTAAAAATTATTAGTTGCAAGCAGAGAGAGATAAACAAGAGACAGATACAATGGATGTGCCAGGGTCTCCAGCCACTGCAAATTAGCTCCAGATACATGTGTCTGTTTGTACATCTTATTTGATGTGGGTACTGGGCAATCAAACCTGGGTCTTTAGGCTTTGCAGGCAAGCTCCTTAACTGCTAGGCCATCTCTCCAGTCCCTGGAAAAAAATTACAATCGTGGTTTCCAGCCTGGTTCATTGCCACATATTTGGTAGAATAAAAGCACACAGATTTAGATCATTTGCTTCACATTTTGAGTTTTTTCTTGGGTCGGCAGGAAATCCTCTCTTTCTCTTCCAGCATTTTCACTGAGATATTTCATCCATTCCCATGGCTTCAAAAACTTTACATTCAGATGTACTCAAGTTTATTCCTCCAGCTATTTTATCTGTTCCATGCTTGGCATTTACACTTGGCTATGCACTTATATTTCAGATTTAATGTGTTCTGAAATCTTTGTTCTCTGTGCCGTCCAACCCATGCTTCTGTAAACTTTTTTTTTTTTCTTTTTTGAGGTAGTGTCTCGCTCTAGCCCAGGCTGTCTTGAATTCACTATGTAGTCTCAAGGTGGTCTTGAACTCATGGTGATCCTCCCATCTCTGCCTCCTGAGTGCTGGGATTAAAGGTGTGCACCACCGTGCCTGGCTTCTGTAAACATTTAAAAAATATCTTGTTTATTTGAGAGAGATAGATAATGGGTCTGTAGCCACTGCAAACAAATTCCAGATGCCTGTGCCGCCATGTGTACCTGGCTTAGCTTCATCTGGGCTTCACAGGAAAGGGCCTTACTGCTAAGCCATCTCCTCCCCAGCCCTGTAAACTTTGTTTGTTTTTTTTTTTTTTGGTTTTATGAGATAGGGTCTTGCTCTAGCCCACGTTGACCTGGAATTCACTATGTAATCTCAGGGTGGCCTCAAATTCACAGCGATCCTCCTACCTTGGCTCCCAAGTCCTGGCATTAAAGGACCATGCCTGGCCCATAAACATTATTTATTTATTTTTTGGTCATGAAATATCCACTACATGTGCAGACATATAGAAATTACCCTTGATTCTTTCTTTTGATATACTTTATCTCTGATGTCCACCAATTTATGAGCAGTTCTTGTGTCTTCAAATAGACACCTGGAAACCAATCTTTCACTGCCATCAGCATCATCCTAGGTTCATTTGTTTATTTGAGAGAGAGAGAGAGAGACAGAGAGAGAGAGACAGAGAGAGAGAGAGAGCACTAATAGGTACTCCAGTGCCTTTAGCCATTGCAAACCAACTATGGACATGTACCACATTGTGCATCTAGCTTTATGTGGGTACTGAGGAATTGAATCTGGGTCCTTAGGCTTTGCAGAAAAGTGCCTTACCCAATGAGCCATCTTTCCAGCCATTCAAGCTTTATAAAAATTATTTATTTATTTGTAATCAGAGAGAGAGAATGGGCATTCAGCCATTACAAATGAACTCAGACACATGTGGTAATTTGCGTATATGGCTTTATGTGGGCATTGGGGGAATCAAACCCAGGTTATTAAGCTTTGTTGCAAGTGCCTTAACCACTGAGTCATCTCTCCAGCCCTGAAATCCCAATTTTTATGTACTTGTTGGCCATTTGTATGTCTTCTATGAAAAAAAAGCCTCTTCAATTCAGCTTGTATATATATTTTTTGAAGCAAACCCAATAGACTGGCCTTTTTATAAAACTGTGAGAGAGTGACAGAGAGGGAGAGAGAGAATTAGCACAGCAGGGCCTCCAGTTACTATAATTGAACTCCAGACATGTGTACCACCTTGTGTGCATGTGTGACCTGGCATGCTTGTATCACCTTGTGTGTCTGGCTACTGTGGGACCTGGAGAGTCGAACATAGGTCCTTAGGCCGCACAAGCAAGTGCCTTAATTGCTAAGCTATCTTGCCAGACCTGGCCTTTTTATTTTTAATGAGAGAGGGGGAGAGAAAGAGAAGAAGAAGGAGAAGAAGAAGAGGAGGAGGAGAGGAGAGGAAAGGAGAGGGAGAGAATTGGCATGCCAGGGCCTCCAGCCACTGTAATTGAACTCAGATGGGTGTGCCACCTAGTATGAATGTGTAACATTGTACGCTTGTGTCGCCTTGTGCCTGACTTATGTGAGACCTGGAAAGTCTGAAATGGGTCCTCAGGTTTCTCAGGCAAGAGCCTTAACCACTAAATCATGTCCCTAGCCGCCGGGTTATTAGTTCTTCTTTTCTTTTATTTTTGTTGGCGGTGGGGGGAGGGGGTGATATTTGCAAGATAGGGACTCACTCTGGCCCAGGCTGACCTGGAATTCACTATGCAGTCTCAGGGTGGCCTCGAACTCATGGTGATCCTCCCACCTCTGCCTCCCGAGTGCTGGGATTACGGGCGTGCGCCCCCATACCTGGCTGGTTCTTCATGTGCTTGTTATTGTCTTATGGTTTATAAAGATTTTCTTCCCCTCTTAGGCTTCTTTTCCCTCAAATAGTAATTATTTTGCAGTGATGAAGCATTTTGGTTGGATGTAGTTTCACTTGTTTATTTCATAGAAATGCTAAAGATCAAATCGAGGCCAGTTAGGTCAGGTCAGAAGGGAAATAAGTCTGAGGAGAGCTATGAGTGCCAGAGACTGTGAGAACTGTGAGTCCATTATTAGGTACTATATTTGTTTTCATTGATAGAAAAAATTACTTCTGGGGACTGAGAAATGGTTCACTGGTTAAAGTGTTTGCCTGCAAAGTCTAATGTCCCAGGGTTGTTTCCCCAGTACCCAACTAGAGCCAGATGCATGCACAAAGTGTTGCTTACATCTGGAATTTATTTGCAAAGGCTTAGAGGCCCTGGCCCATCCCCTCTCCTCCTTTCCCCCCTCTGTCTGTCTCTGCTTGCAAGCAAATGAATACATATATATTTAAAGAAAAAAGTTATTTGCTTACTGTGGTGGTTGGAATCATGTGTCCCCTAAACTCATGTCTCTGCGTGCTTCACTCCACCTGCTGTCGCTTTGGAAGGTGCTGCCTTGCTGGAGGGGCTGTGTTGATGGGAATGGGCTTAGGGGTGTCACAGCCAGCTCCTCCTTGCTAGAGCTTGGCTTGTTCTTCTGCTGCTGTTGTCCACCTGATGTTGGCCAGGAGGTGATGTCCAGCCTCGGTTCAGGGCTTGTTCTCCCCTGCCGTCATGGAGCTTCCCCTCAAGTCTGTAAGCCAAAATAAATCTTTTTCCCCTAACAAGCTGCTCTCAGTCAGGTGTTTGTCCTAGCAATGAGAAGGTAACTATAGCACTCAGACTTACTGTACTGTTCAGATTCATCAATATTTATCTTTTGTGAATTTGTCTACTCCTAAAAGTTCTATACTCAAATATTCCTTCCAATTTTAAATTTTTATTTTGACAAGCCTAGGACTGACTTGTTGGCCAAAATTGAGTATTTTTATGGGAAAATGCATTTGTTGAATATGGCAGATAATTTATTTATTTTAAATATTTTATTTATTTATTTGAGAGAGAGAGGGAGACTTTTTTCAATTTTTAAAAATTTGTTTGTAAGCAGAGAGAGAAGAGAAGAGAGAGAGAGAGACAGAGAGAGAGAGACAGAGAGAGAGGGAGACTATTAGCAAGTCATGGCCTCTACCCACTGCAAACAAATGAACTCCAGACACACGCACCACTTTGTGCATCTGACCTTACATGGGTACTGGGGAATCAAACCTAGGCCATCAGGCTTTGCAAACAAATACTTTTAGCTGCTAAGCAATCTCTCCAGCCCCAGAAAGTTTATTTTTATTCATATGAATTTGTAGATTATGTTTGCCAGAGCACATCGGTTTTAGACATTAACTTTGTGATAATTAACTCATTGACCCGTTTAATAACTTGAATGAGTCTGAACTGTTTAAAGAGGCTCTAATGACATTTTTCTTCATTAAGAAAATATCAAAAGACCTAACTTGTAAGACTTACTTTACAAGTGCTGAAGTGATATGGTCCTTTAAAAACCTATGTAGACTCTTGATTTTTTTTTCTCTTTTCTGAGAACCTATCAACACTTACAAATTAGAATTTTAGTGTGATCATTAGATGCTTGGGTGCTTTTTAGTTTAAAGGAAACACATGAATCTTATTCCTAGCTACTCTGGAAATACTGTCAAAGTGATTTTTCCTCTTTTTTTTTTAAGTATTTTATTTACTTATTTGCAAGGAGAGAGGGAGAGAGAGAGAGAGAGAGAGAGAGAGAGAGAGAGAGAGAGAGAGAGAGGGAGAGAGAGAAAGAGAGGGAAACAAGGAGAGATAGACAGACAGACAGACACACACAGAGACACCGAGAGAGATACACAGACAGAGACAGAGAGTGAGACAGGGAGAGAATGGACACACTATGGCCTCTAGTTACTGCAAATGATCTCCAGACTCATGTGCCACTTTGTGCATCTGGCTTTATGTGGGTACTGGAGAGTGGAACCCAGGTCATTAGGTTTGGCAGGCAGGTGCCTTAAGTGCTGAGCCTTCTCTCTGGTCCATAACGTGCTTTTACATATAAATCGACACTCCACCTAATCCAGGTATGATTACTGTTATCAACAAAATTAAAAGGTGAGCAGGGAATGCTCAACACGAATCACCATCTAGTCTGAGACCATCAAAAGGAATTTCTCCGGGTTGTAGAGATGGCTTAGTGGTTAAGGCACTTGCTTGCAAAGCCTAAGGACCCAGGTTTGATTCCCTAGTACCTCTCTCAGATCTGATGTCTTTTCATAGCAGATGGTACCGTTCTTGAAGTCATTACCTGACCCCCTTCAAATGAATGCCCCTCCCCCTTTGTCTCTGCGATAGCGTTCATCACAGTTTTCCATCCTGTTTGCTGATATGGTAGTGGGTCGTTGTCCTTCCCCAGTGTCTACATCCGTTCCATTTTTACTCCTCTTTAAAATACTTTATTTATTTGTGTGTGAGTGTGTGTGTGTGTGTGTGTGCGTGCATGGGGGTGGGGGGGAGAATGAGTGTACCAGGTTCTCCTGCCACAGCAAATGAACTTGAGATGCATGTGCCAATTTGTGCATCCATACTTATGTGGGTCCTGGGGAATTAAATCCTGGCCATTAGTTTTGCCTGAAAGCTCCTTAACAGCTGATCCACCTCTCCAGCACCACTACTTACTTGTTTTTAAAAACATTTTTTGTATTTACTTGAGAGAAAGAGAGAGAGAAAGGAGGGGGCGAAGGAGAGAGAGAATGGGCAGCCAGAACCTCCAGCTACTGCAAACAAACTTTGGATGCACGTGCCATCCTATGCATCTGGCTCATGTGGGTGCTGGGGAATTAAACCTGGCTCTTCAGGCTTTGCAGGCAAGTGCCTCAACCACTAAGCCATTTCTCTATCCCTCTTCTTCTTTTTAAAATTATTGACTTATTTATGAAAGGAGAGAGAGAGAGAGAGAGAGAGAATGAATGGGCCCACTAGGGCCTCTTGCTACTTCAAACAAAGTTCAGGCGTGTCTGCTACTTTGTGCATTTGGCTTTATGTAGGTACTGGGGAATTGAACACAGCATTGGAAGGAAGCATCTTTAACCACTAAGCCATCTCTTCAGCCCCCATGTCTACTTCTAAACAACAAGACATGATTATTTCTCCCAGTGATTGCTAGCATGCCTGGAGGATGGTAGGCACCCCATGGAGATTTGGCCAAGTAAATACAGGTAAGTTATCTCTGACACATGATAATCAAGAAGGTTGTTTAAAGACCTTCAGTGCTTGTCTCCTCCACATATGCTCCCTGTTCCCTACCCGGCAATTTAACACACACAGAAAGAGACAGTCAGAGAGAAAGATATTCACTCTTTTTTTTTTTTTTTCTGAGGTATGGTCTCACTCTAGCACAGGCTGACATGGAATTCACTATGTAGCCTCAGGGTAGCCTTGAACTCATGGCGATCCTCCTACCTCTGCCTTCCGAGTGCTGGGATTAAAGGTGTGCGCCACCATGCCTGGATCACTTTTAAATTTTTATTTTAATTGTTTTTGTTTTTCAAGGTAGGGCCTCACTTTAGCCCAGGTGGATCTGGAATTACCTATGTAGTCTCAGGCTGGTCTTGAAATCACAGCAATCCTCCTACCTTTGCCTCCTGAATGCTGGGACTAAAGGCATACATCACCATATTTGGCAGAGATAGATAGATAGAGGGATAAAGAGAGAGGAAGAGAGAGAACACCAGGACATCCAGCCACTGCAAATGAACTCCGGATACATACATGCACCTTGTATATCTGGCTTTATGTGGGTACTGAAGAATTGAACTGGGGTTATTAGGCTTTGTAGGCAAGTGCCTTAACCACTGAGTCATCTCTCCAGCCTAGACATTTACTCATTTAGAAACATTCATGGGGCTAGAGAGACGAGGCACTTGCCTGTGAGGCCTAAGAATGTGTGTTTGAATCTCCAGGTCTCATGTAGTTAGATGCACAGTGACACAAACGTGCAATGTTGCACATGCACACAAGGGGGCGCACACATCTGGAGTTCATTCACTGTGGCTGAAAGGCCCTGGCACACCCATTCTCTCTCTCTTTCTCTTCGCCTCTTTCTCTCTTTCAAAAAGTAAAAAAACTTAGCCAGGCATGGTGGCACATGCCTTTAATCTCAGCACTCCGGAGGCAGAGGTAGGAGGATGGCTGTGAGTTTGAGGCCACCCTAAGATTACATGGTGAATTGCAGGTCAGCCTGGGCTAGAGCAAAACCCTACCTCAAAAAATAAAAAAAATAATAAAATAAAGCATTCATGTCACTTAATCGTCTTTAGTCATTTGAAACAGATTTCCCCTTTTCTCCTAGTGGTGGAATAATAGTAACTGTAAGTCTGAAAGCTCTCCATCTCTGCAGGTAGGATGAAGGTGTGGGCGCTCCGACCTGTCCATGCAGTCAGCCTCGTGTAGTGTGAGGCAGGTTACACTGTGCTCTCAGGTCAGGTCAGAATACAGCAGTCCAGAATATTGGATGACCTAAGAACTGGTCATTCTACAGTTAATTTCTAATTTATCATTAGACTCTGTACACTCATTCAGAGAGCATTCGCTGAGTGTCACGCATTCTGCGTGTGTGGTAGTTTAAATGTGTGTCCCCCATAGTTTTATTAAAACTTGTAACTTGGGCTGGAGAGATGGCTTAGCGGTTAAGTGCTTGCCCGTGAAGCCTAAGGACCCTGGTTCAAGGCTCGATCCTCCCCACCCACGTTAGCCAGATGCACAAGGGGGCGCTCGTGTCTGGAGTTCGTTTGCAGAGGCTGGTGGCCTGGTGCACCCATTCTCTCTCTCTCTGCCTGTCGCTCTCAAATAAATAAACAAAAAAAAAAAATTAAAAAAATGCAACAAAAACAAACGGTCTTCAGCCACCCGGTTGGAGGAGGCGTCACTGGGGATGGATCCTCCTTGGGTTCAGCCCTAAAGTGTCTCTGGGGACAGATCTGATTTCCAGCCCCAAGGTGTGCAGAGAAGTTTGAGCTCTGCCTGGCTCCCTGCTGCTTGCGGCTTTTTGGTGTGTGTGTGTGTGTGTGTGTGTGTGTGTGTGTGTGTGTGTGCGCGCGTGCTGGTGTTTTCCTTGTTGCACTTTTTCTCTCCGCTTGGGTCTGTGAAAGGGAGACAGCTTTTTCACCATCCATGGAACTTGCTCTGGGTTTGTAAGCTTGAAACGAATCCCTTCCTCCTCTCAACTGTGTTTGGTGTGGATGCTCATCCCAGCATGGGACAGGTAGCTCTTTGGACAGATCCAAGATGAATTCATCCCTGTAAGTGAATTGATTAAAAAAAAAAAAAAAAAAGAACAACTTGCATAGAGGTGCTGGGAAGATGTAGCTCAGAGGTAGCGAGCTTCCCCAGCATTTACCAGACTGTGGGTTTGAATCCCAGAATCACCAATCATTCCTCCCTAAAACAAGAGCATCAACAAAGCCCCAATTCCTGCTCTAAAGACCAGACGCGGTGAAAAGTAACTACAAAATAACTTAAAAAGTGAAAAGTTAGAGTGTCAATTTTTAGTGAGGGGAGAATAGTTGAGTCAATTGTGGCCTATCTATTTAATAAAATTTGATTTTCATCATGTTAATATCACAGAAATTATGTTGTTGTGTTAAGTGTTAAAAACAGAGGAATGTAATTGTTGGTCTCTCGCTCTTTTTTTTTTTTTGCCATGCTTTCTCTGTAGCGCTGAATAGAATCTAGCGGGCTGTTTTGTTTGCTTATTTATTTGATTATTTGTCTTATCCCACTAGAATATAATCATTATGGAAGCAGAGATCCTTATCAGGTTTTAAAAAGCTTTTTTTGGACAACTTCTATCAACAATATTCCATGATCATAAATCCCTTCGCGCCATGCTCTTTCCCTGCCCATATCCCCCTCCACTGACTTCCTTTTGCCTTCAAATAGTCTCTTTTCTATTTTGATGTCACCATTTTCCCTCCCATCATACAGGTCTTGTGTATTGTGGTGCTTTGATTCAGGTGTCCCCCATAAACTTAGGTGTTCTGAATGCTAGGTTCCCAGCTGACGGAGATTTGGGAATTAACGTCTCCTGGAGGCGGTGTATTGTTGGGGGTGGGCTTATAGGTGTTACAGCCAGTGTCCCCTTGCCAGTGTTTGGCACACTCTCCTGTTGCTGTTGTCCACCTAATGTTGACCAGGGGGTTATGTCCACCCTCTGCTCATGCCATCATTTTCCCCTGCCATCTTGGAGCTTCCCCTTGAGTCTATAAGTCAAAAGAAACCCCTTTTCCCCCAAAGCTGCTCTTGGTTGGGTGATTTCTGCCAGCAATGTGAACCTGACTGCAAAATGTAGGGAGCATCAGCTACTGTGAGGTTATGAATGCCAAGGTCACTTTCTATGTGGAAGACAGTATTTCAAGCACTCCTCCTCCTCCTCTGGCTCTTACATTTTTCTGCCACCTCTTTCTCAATGGTCCCTGAGCCATGTAGGGTAGAGATGTCTTACTTAGTGATGAACACTCCACTGTCACTTCTCAGTCCTTTGGTGAGTTTTGAGCCACCCTAGTGGTCAGTCATTGTCATCTGAAAAGAGAAGCTTCTCTAACCAAAACTGAGAGCAGCATTAATATATGGGCATAAGCATAAGTATTTAGAGAGCACTTTGATAGGCATAATATATTTGTTTAGCCAGACAACAGAAGTGGTTTTCCACTTAGAGCTTATGACCTCCCCAGCCACAGGCTTTTTTATTTTTTAATTATTTATTTGAAAGAGAGAGAGAGAGAGAGAGAGAGAGAGAGAGAGAGAGAGAGAGAGAGAGAATGGGTGCACCAGGGCCTCCAGCCACTGAAAACGAACTCCAGATGCACGTGCCACCTTGTGCATCTGGCTTATGTGAGTACTGGGGAATTGAGCCTTGAACCGGGGTCCTTAGGCTTCACAAGCAAGTGCTTAACCACTAAGCCATCTCTCCAGCCCAGTCCTAGGCTTTTGATTAGGTTTTCAATACCAGGCATGAATTCCTTACCATGAGGTTGGTCTCAAGTCCAATCAGAGAGCAGCTGGTTCCTCCCATAACAAACATGCCACCACTGCACCAGTTGGTACATTTAGCCTGGCTGGCAAGATGTGGAGCTTGCAGAGTCCAACACTGGTCAGCACTGTTTATGGTGGTTTGAATGTAAATGCATGTGCCCCGCAGCCTGAGATTTTTTTTTTCTCCCAAGTTAGGGTTATGCTCTAGCCCAGGTTGACCTGGAATTCACTATGTAGTCTCAGGATGGCCTTGAACTCAGTGATCCTCCTACCTCTGCCTCCCGAATGCTGGGTTTAAAGGCGTGTGCTATCATACCCGGCCTGAGGTATTTTTGATTAAGACTAAGCATTCTTCTTAAGCCTCCAGCAGGCAGAGCCCCATTGGGAGAGGTGTGTCACTGGGGGGTGGACCTTGAGTCCAGCTCTTCTCGGTGTATATAGAGAGCCAGCTTGAGCTCTGACTACTGGTTCTGCTTCTCTGCAGTGGATGTATGAAGTGAGCCAGCTTCCACCATGACGAAGCTTCCCCTGTAAGCCTGAATAGAAACTCCTTCCTCCCATAGGCCATCTCAAAACCCAAATCAGAGGTAGGATGATCACCATGAGTTTGAGGCCAACTTAGGGCTACAGAGTGAGTTCTGGGTCAGCCTGGGATAGCGTAAGGCCCTCCTCAGAAAAATTAAAATAATAATCAATATCTCAAAATAGAATCTATAAGCCTGATAGAAACTCCTTCCTCCCATAGGCCACTTCTGGTTCTGGTGTTTGCCCCAGCAAGGACAAGGTAACTGCAACACTGCAGATGACTTTTCTCCTCCAACAGCTCTTTCCAGCATCCTGACAGCTAGTCACCAGGGAAGAAGCTTCCAGCTCAGCTCCAGCTTGAATTCCCAGTGACCTGCCGCCCCACACATGGAGTCCTCAGCAACAGGATCTCACCATTTAGTTCTGATTGGGCCACCAAGAGCCTTGGCAATAGCCTGTAATGTTTGGCGGGGGGGGGGGGTGTCAGGGCCCTCCCTGGCCAAAAACACGCTGGAAGGTATCCCATGCCTGGCACTAAAATTATCTAATAACTATCTATGGCTTCTGGGCACAACATTATCCACCTCCACAGGATATTATTAGCTGGCAAAGAACTAGGTTTCCACATAGATTATTCATAACATTTCAAACTGTGATTAACCGTCTTCCCACCCCTTCCTCTCATCCCTCCTCTTGGTGCTTTTATTCAAAGTGTTTTCTCTTTCTTTTTTATTATTCTCTAACTTTTTCATATGAACTGCACATTAAAAAATATTTATTTATTTGCAAGAAAATAAAGGAAGGAAGGAAGGGGGGCCGGGGGGAGAGAATGAATGAATATGGGCCTATCATGGCCTCTTCCCGCTGCAAACCAACTACAGACACATGCACCCCTTTGTGTATCTGGCTTTACGTGAGCCTAGGCTCTCAAGCTTTGCAAGCAAGTGCCTTTGACCACTGAGCCATCTCCTAGTTTGAGATTTTTCTTTTTTAAAATTTTATTTATTAGAGAAAGAGAGAGAGAGGCAGATAGAGACAGAGAGAATAGGCACAAGAGGGCCATCAGCCACTGCAAACCAACTCCAGACACATGTGCCACCTTGTGCATCTGGCTTATGTAGGTCCTGGGGAATTGAATCTGGGTCCTTTGGCTTTGCAGGCAAGCACCTTAACTGCTGAGCCATCTCTCCAGCCCCCTTAAAATTTTTTTAATACTTGAGTGAAGTCATTTAAATTTTGATAGTGATTGTGTTAAACATGTAGATTTCTTTTAGTAATAGTAATGATGAAAATATTGATTATTATTTTAATTTTTCTGAGGAGGGCCTTACGCTATCCCAGGCTGACCCAGAACTCACTCTGTAGCCCTAAGTTGGCCTCAAACTCATGGTGATCATCCTACCTCTGATTTGGTTTTTGAGATGGAGTTTTACTGTGTAGCCCAGGTTGACCTAAGGCTCAAGATTCTACCATCTTCTCTTTCTGAGTGGTGAAATATCAAGCATGTGCTACCACACATGACATTATTACTATTATTATTTTGACATTATTATTATTATTATTTTGACTTCATATATGACAGACTTATTTTTATTCTTTGATACTTTCTAAAATGCTTTGTAATTGAAAACCCACATACATATAAACAATATACCATAATCATAATCCTCCCCCATCACCCTCCACTTTAAAATTCCCCTCTACTGAATCCCTTCCTCTTTCCAACTAGTTTCTCTTCTCCTTTGATGTCCTCATGTCTCTCCTCCTATTATGCAGGTCTTGTGTAGGAAGCATCAGCCACTGTGGAGTCATGAAGATCAAGGCTACTTTGTGTCTGGAAGACAGTATTGTAAGCACTCCTCCCCTTCCTTTTGCTTTTACGTTCTTTCTGCCACCTCTTCTACAATGGTTCCTGAGTCTGGTTGACCTTATTTTATATATCAATATAACCCTACTGACCTGTAGATGATGGAAAGTCTTAATAAAATACTACACCATAAAAACAGAGCATATTTAATTTAGAATTAGAGACTCTGAAGGCAGTTTAAGTTACTGTAGAATCAGGATTTTGAACACTTTTTTTGTAACAGTTTTTTTTTAAATTTTTATTTATTTATTTGAGAGCAACAGAGAGAGAGAGAGATAGAGGCAGGGAGAAAGAGAGAGAGAATGCGCACTCCAGGGCCTCCAGCCACTGCAAACGAACTCCAGATGTGTGTGCCCCTTGTGCATCTGGCTAATGTGGGTGCTGGGGAATTGAGCCTCGAACAGGGGTCCTTAGGCTTCACAGGCAAGCGCTTCACCGCTAAGCCATCTCTCCAGCCCCTGTAATAGGTTTTTATGTGTCATCAATAGAACAATGTGCAAAAGAAAAATGCTATTGGGCTGGAGAGATGCTTAGAGGTTAAGGCATTTGCCTACAAAGCCAAAGGACCTCAGTTCAATTCCTCAGGACCCATGTAAGCCAGATTCACAAGGTGGCACATACATCTGGAGTTTGTTTGCAGTGGCTGGAGGCCCTGGTGTACACATTCTCTCTCTCTCTCTCTGCTTCTTTCTTTCTGACTCTCTCAAATTGATAAATAAATAAAATTTTAAAAAATGCTGTCTAAAAACTGTAAATATCTCTGTAGTATTGCTATAATACTTTTACTGCATCTTATATAAGTTGACTTTAAACCTGAAGTGGGTGGTTTATTTTTAACTTTTTATAATTTTATTTTAAACATTTTATTGCCAACTTCCATAAATATAAACAACATACCATGATCACAATCCCATCCCACCACCTTCCCTGTTCCCCTCACAAGTCCCTCCTCCACTGAATCCCTTATTATTATTATTATTTTTTTTAGGTTGGGTTTCATGCTAGCCCAGGCTGACCTGGAATTTATTCTGTAGTCTCAGGGTGGCCTTGACTTCACAGCGATCCTCCTACCTCTGCCTCCCAAGTGCTGGGGTTAAAGGCGTGCACCACCACACCTGGATCCCTTCCTCTTTCTAACTAGTTTCCTTTTGGTTTTGATGTCATATTTTTTCCCTCCTATTATGCAGGTCTTGTGTAGGTAGTGTCAGCCATTGTGAAGTCATGAATATCAAGGTCACTTTGTGTATAGGAGATAGTATTGTAAGTTATTGAAGTGCATAGTTTAATGAACAAAGATGAAAAATGTAAAATAGACCTTCAAGTATTTTTCATGAAACCTGCCTATGTTCCACTGCATTTTGTTTTTGTTTATTGCATTTTCCTTATCAGGAACTCCCTCCCCATCTGCTTCTGCATGTCCAAACTCCACCTGCCAACCAAACTCTAATGAGCATTACTCTCTATGTTCCTAAGAATCTCATCTTCAAAGTTATTTTATTTATTTATTTGAGAAAGAGAAAGGGGGGTAGGGATAGGTGTGCCAACGTCTTCTGCCACTGCAAACAACCTCCAGACACATCTGCCACTTTGTGCATCTGGCATTGTGTCGGCACTGGGGAATCGAACCTGAGCCAAAATAAAACCTTTTCTTCCTTAAGTTACTGTGAAGGTATTTGGTCATTGTGGTGAGAAAACCTAACTAATACAGCCTAAGGTCATCTTATTAACATTCAAGTTAACAGATGAATGAGGAATAATAACAAATGTTAAAGAGATAAAAGGTGAAGCAGGGATAGAAAAAACATGTTTGCAAGAAAATGTTCCATGGGACAGATGGAAATTGTATGTAAACATCATTTATTCTTCTTCTCCTCCTCCTCCTCCTCTTTTTCTTTTTTTCTTGAGGTAGGATCTCACTCTAGCCCAGGTTGATTTGGAACCCATTCTGTAGTCCCAGGCTAGTCTCAAACTCACAGCCATTCTCTTAACCCTGCCTGCCAATGAGAGTAAAGGTATGCACTGGCCCGTCCAGCAGCAGGGCTTTGATTGGGTGTTTTATTCCAGCGATGCGGAGGTAACTACAATAGCCAGGCTTGGCTATGAGTGAGGCCCTGTCTCAAACAAATAACAAAAGGCCTCTTGAAGACAAGAATTATGTCTTCTAGTGTTCTAGGATCTCACTCTAGCTCAGGCTGATCTGGAAGTCTCAGGGTAGCCTTGAACTCACGGTGATCCTCCTACTTCTGCCTTCTGAGTTCTGGGATTAAAGGTGTGTGCCACCATGTCCAGTGTTACTGTTATTATTATTGTTATTTATTTTTTCAAGGCAGGACCTTGCTCTATCCCAGGCTGACCTGGAACACACTGGTAAATTTTTCTAGACTTTCATGAAAGAACTGACATCAATGCTTCTCAAACTTTCCCATAAAATAGAAAAGAAAGGAATTCTACCAAACTCCTTGTATGAAGCCAGCATCACCCTCATGCCACAACCAGACAAAGACAGAACAAAAAAAGAAAACTAAGGCTCAATCTTCCTCATGGACATATATGAAATAATTCTCAACAACATATTAGAAACCAGAATACAAGAATATATCAAAGAGATCATTTACTCTGACCACATAGGCTTTATCCCAGAGATGCAGGGATGGTTCAGCCTACGCAAATCAATAAATGTAATACATCATATAAATGGACTGAAGGACAAAAATCATATGATCATCTCATTAGATGCAGAGAAGACATTTGACAAAATCCAACATCCCTTCATGATAAAAGTCCTACAGAAATCGGGACTAGAAAGAACATATCTTGACATAATAAAGGCTATTTATGACAAACATATAGCCAACATAATACTAAATGGGGAAAAACTTGAAGCTTTTCCACTAAAATCAGGAATAAGACAAGGGTGTCCACTGTCCCCACTTTTATTAACTATAGTACTAGAAGTCTTAGCTGTAGTGATAAGGCAAGAGACACACATAAAAGGGATACAACTTGGAAAGAAAGAGATCAAGTTATCATTATTTTTGCAGATGACATGCTTCTATACATAAAGGATCCTGAAGACTATCAGCAAACTGTTAGAGCCAATAAACACTTACAGCAACATAGCAGAAAACAAAACAAACGCACGGAACTCAGCAGCCTTCCTATGCGCTAACAACAAATGTGCTGAGGACGAAATCAGAGAGTCACTCCCGTTACACTTGCCTCAAAAATGTATGTGTATAAATAAAGTACCATGAATAACCCTAACCAAGGATCTCTACAACAAAAACTTTAAAAACTGAAGACAGAAATTGCAGAAGACACTAAGAAATGGAAAGACATTCCATGTTCTTGGATTAGAAGAATCAATATTATGAAAATGTCAATCTTCCCAAAAGCAATCTATATATTTTATACATTCCCAACATCAAAATTACAATGGCATTCTTCACATAAATAGAAAAAAATCCTAAAATTTATTTGAAAGCAGAAAAGAAAAACCTCAAACATCCAAAACAAAACCCAAAAAGTAACAAGAACAGCATGGTACTGGCAAAAACAAACAAACAAACAACAACCACAACAAGACAAGTAGATCAATGGAACAGATTAGAGAACCCAGATGTAAGCTACAGCCACCCGATCATCAACAAAAATGCCAAAGATACTCACTGGAGGGAAGAGAGCCTCTTCAGCAAATTGTGCTCGGACAACCGAATATCTATATGTAGAAGGATGAAAATAGATCCTTATTTCCTGCCATGTACAAGAATTAAGTCAAAATGGATCAAAAACCTTAATATCTGAAACTCTAAAACTGCTAGAGGAAAAAGTAAGGGAAACCCTTCAACATACTGGTCTTGGCAAAGATTTTCTGAATATAACCCCAGTTGTTCAGGAAATAAAACCATGGATCAACTGCTGGGACTCTTGAAATTACAATGGTTTTGTCAGCGAAGTAAACTGAACAGAGCAAAGAGGCAACCTACAGAATGGGAGAGAATCTTTGACAGCTATACTTCTGACTGAGGATTAATATCCAAAATATACAAGAATTCAAAAAATAAAATAATAAGAAATCAAACAACCCAATTAAAGAAATGGGCTAAGGAACTAAATAGAGAGTTCTCAAAAGAAGAAATACAGATGACCTATAAGCATGTAAAAACTGCTCTACATCCTTAGCCATCTGAGAAATGTAAATTAAAACTACTTTGAAATTCCGTCTCACTCCTGTTAGAATGGCTATTATCGGTAAATCAAGTGATAGTAAAGGCTGGCAAGGATGTAGAAAAAGAGGACCCCTTCTATACTGTTGGTGGGAATGTAAGCTGGTATAGCCATTGTGGAAATCAGTATGGAGGTTCCTGAGACAGCTAAAAATAGATCCACCATATGACCCAGCTATATGACTCCTAGGCATATATCCTAAGGACTCATCCCACTACCTTAGATATATTTGCACATCATGTTTATTGCTATCCTATTCACAATATATAGGAAAAGGAATCAGCCTAGATGCCCCTCAACTGATGAGTGGATAATGAAAATGTGGTACATTTACACAATGGAGTTCTATTCAATGGTAAAGAAATGGATGGAACTGGACAGGATTATACTTAGTGAGGTCACTCAGGCCCAGAAAGCCAAGTGCCACATGTTTTCTCTCATATGTGGATCCTAACGACAAATATTTGGACTTGTGTGTGAGTTGGAATAAAACTCAGTAGTCGAGTCCAGTAAGTTAGAAAGGGGCTATGGAGGGGGAGGGGAGGACTTAAGCAGATGGTATTGTGTACATGTAACTAGATGAACAGGTTACTGGGGGTGGAAAGGCCTAAGTGAGGTCAGAAGAAGAGATTGTGTAAAGGAAAAATGGTGCAAGGGTTAATCAAAATCTAAGAATAATGAATAATAATGAATAAATCATGTACAAACCTACTTTTTGGGACAATGGTGCAGCCAGAAATCAGAGATTATTACCAGAAAATTTCCAGTGGTAGGGATGGGATATTTTCCAGTGAGCTATTGACCAGGGAGGCCCCTGATACTCCCAAAACATTATAGGCCATTGCCAAGGTGTGGTGGTGGTTTGATTCAGATGTCCCTTATAAATTTAGGTGTTCTGAGTGCTAGGTTCTCCAGCTGATGACAATTGGTAATTAAAGCTTCCTGGGGGCAGTGTAGCGTTGGAGGTGGGCTTATGGGTGCCATAGCCAGTTTCCCCATGCCAGTGTTTGGCACACCCTCCTGTTGCTATTGTCCACCTTATGTTGGCCAGGGGGTGATGTCTATCCTCTGCTCATGTCATTGTTTTCCCCTGCCATCGTGGAGTGTCCCCTCAAGTCTGTAAGCCAAAATAAACTCTTTTGCCCCAAAGCTGCTCTTGACCAGATGATTTCTGCCAGCAAGGCAAAACTGACTACAACACAGGCTCTTGGTTTCCCTCCAGGAATAGGTGGTGAGACCTTATTTTTGAAGGCTCCCCATGCTCAGGCTGCAAGGGCACTGAGCAATCTTGGTAGAGCTGAGCTGAAAACCTCGTCCATGTAGACCCGATGACAGAAAGCTGGAAAAAAGTATGCTGCATGCAGCTCTGTGGGAGAGAGATAAATCATCAGTGGAGATAAACAACAGTGGACACTGCAAGTCTTAAGTTTGGACAGCCAGACCAAATGAGCCAATGGGTGTAATAGTGGCATGTCTGTTATGGGGGAAACCAGTTGCTCTCAAATTGGACTGGAGGCCCACTCCATGGGAGGGAATTCATGTCTGGTTCTGAAAACCTATGATGGGGGAAATCATGAGTCCTTGGGGTATAATGCCTGCTGGTGTCTGGCTAAATGCATATATTATGCACATCAAACTGACTGGTAAGCACTTTTCTTTTCTTTTTCTTTTTTTGGTTTTCCCGAGGTAGGGTCTCACTTTAGCTCAGGCTGACCTGGAATTCTCTATGTAGTCTCAGGGTGGCCTTGAACTCATGGTGATCCTCCTGCCTCTGCCTCCTGAGTGCTGGGATTAAAGGCATATGCCACCACACCTGGCTCTTTTTTTTGTTAAGACAAACTATTTAATGCATTTGTGGGAAATTTTATAGTTTGCATAAACAAAAGTATAAAAAATTTAAGGCACAATGAATAGCTATAAACATTACAAACTGGCCACTATGGGACAAACAACAAAAGTAAAATTCAAGAAACATTAAACTTTCATAAACAACTTGTGTTCCTTCTGCTATGATAGAAGTTTCTAGGTAAACTCTTTTACATACTAGAACCTTAAAGGGGAAGAGTCTACCTTTAGACAAACCTGCATTCATTTTATAATCAAATCCTATCTGAGTTGGTACTAATTCCAAGTCAAAAACAAATGTGGAAGAAGAAGTCAGGCCAGCAGGCCTTAGAGCTGTTAGTAAACTATAATTTAATGTGACATTGATTATATAATCTGAAGGTTAATCTATTAAGCACCAAATTATGTACTTATGTCCATGGATGAGAAGATTACTGTCACAAATTATAAATCACTATATCATGAGGCCAAATGACTAAAGACTCATAAGAGTTCTTTCTTGCTAAATTCTCCAAATTTCAGGTGAACTAAAATTTTGACTTGAAGTTTCAATTTTTCAGTTTAAAAAAAATTCAATTTCCAGTTAAACATTTCATTGATAGATTTCCAAAATGTGCTATCTGTATGTTTAGAGTTACTTTTAAGGTACAGTTTATACAAATTGAAGACTGAAATGCATGCTTTTAGGAAGCTGTAAACATAATCATCAATGTCTGAGAAAGCTTTTAAGATCAGCATCTCCACACTGTTCACACGGTCTTCACCTACCTGTACTTACAGACCAGGTCACGGCATTAATGGCTGAGCCCTCTCTCCAGCCCTTAGTTACAAATCAATAAGTTAAATAGATAATTTCCAAGGTTTTATACACATTATTTTGGAAGTTAGTTTTCAAAATTACCTTCCTAAAAGTTGTAACCAAAGTAGATAATCAAATATGGAAATAGACAAATGATTCAATTGTCTAACTTCTACTTCAAATGGTGAATGACAAACTGTTGCCCACAGTCCCCCATCCCTTAGCTATTTAGGTAATAGGACGCATGAAGAACTTAAAAAGTGATCAGTAGGTATCAACACTTTACAAATACACTAGTAAGCACATTTAAGATTAAATCTAGTTTTTAGAATAACTATTGAAAAGAATATAAGATTCAGTGCCTTGTATTGAAAATGGAAGCCATAGCACTTCAGGTGCTTGTAAGCACTGTTCTTTTTTTTTAATTTTTAATTTTAATTTATTTATTTGAGAGCGACAGACACAGAGAGAAAGACAGATAGAGGGAGAGAGAGAGAATGGGCGCGCCAGGGCTTCCAGCCTCTGCAAACGAACTCCAGACGCGTGCGCCCCCTTGTGCATCTGGCTAACGTGGGACCTGGGGAACCGAGCCTCGAACCGGGGTCCTTAGGCTTCACAGGCAAGGGCTTAACCGCTAAGCTATCTCTCCAGCCCTGTAAGCACTGTTCTTAATGTCCATACCCATATGTTAATGCTACTCTCACTTTTGGTTAGAGAAACTTCTTTTTTCAGCTAGTGGTGACCTTGGGATGACTCAGAAGGCACCATAGTGCTCAGAAGAAGTGAGAGGAGTACTCAGCACTGAAACATATCTATCACACCTCCCAAGGCTGAGGGCCCATTGCAGAAGAGGTGACAGGAAGCATGCAATAGCCAAAGGAAGGATATGACTCCTTACAATGCACTCTGCCAGAGACAAAATGGCCTGTATGTCCATGACCTCGCAGTGCCTGGCACTACCTACACAAGACCATCAGAACAGGAGGCAAAGGTGATGACATCAAAATAAAAGAGAGACCGACTAAGGATGCAAGGGATATGATGGAATGTGGAATTGTGAAGGGGAAAGTGAGTAGAGGGGAGAGGGAATTATGGTTTATTGTCTGTAATTATGAAAGTTGTCAATAATTAAAAAAAGAAAAAAGTATGTTGGAGAAAAAAGTAGGCCCGAGCAGGTGTGGGAAATGTAATATTTACAAAATTTAAATTTCTGAAGAAAAAAAAAACTGAAGGTATAAATTGCAAACAAGTACTGAAAATATAGCTGCAGGCAATTTTCTGGAAAATGAAATGGGGGCTAGAGAGATGGCCTAGTGATTAAGGTGCTTGCCTGCAAAACCAAAGGACCCAGGTTCTATTCCTGAGGACCCATGTAAGCCAGATACACAAGGTGGTGCATATGTCTGGAGGTCATTTGCAGTGGCTAGGGCCCTGGTGTGCGCATCTCTGTCTCTATCAGCCTCTTTCTCTCTCTCTATCAAATAAATGAATTATAAAAAAATCTTTAAAAATAATGATAATAAGAATGAAATGGATGCTATATTTGTGAAGTTTGGCAGCAAACTATGTCCTAGTAAATGAAATCATTTAGTCAATACCAGCATATATCCATTTATACATACTTCACTTTAAAGATTAAGACATCCTTTGCCTCATTGTGCAAAAAGACCAAGATGTTTAAAAATACAAAAAGAGGTGCTGGGGAGATAGCTCAGCAGTAAGGCATTTGCCTGTATAGCCGAAGGACTCAGTGTCAAGTCCCCAGGACCCACGTAAGCCAGATGCACAAGGTGGCACATGCATTTGGAGTCCATTTGCAGTGGCTGGAGGCCTTGGTGTGCCCATTCTTTCTGTTTCTTTACCTCTCTCTTTCCAATAAATTAATAAAATATTTTTAAAAAATACAAAAAGAGGGAAGATGTGGTAGCACACGCCTTTAGTTATGGCACTCAGGAGGCAGATATAGGAAGATGGCTGTGAGTTCAAGGCCAGCCTGAGACTACATAGTGAATCCCAGGTCAGCCTGGACTAGAGTGAGACCATACCTCAAAAAAACAAATAATAATAATAATAATAAATTAAAATTAAAAAATTTAAAAAAACAACAAAAACCCATCCTCTAAAATCAAACAAAACAGGAAAAACATCAGTATCACATTTTAAAATACACCATATTGGCAAGGATGGAAACATTTGCTATATTATTTAGACAAGAGCAAGAGTGTGTGACTATTTCACACAATCATCTCCCTTCCTGACAGATGTACAACTGTCATGAAGCTCAATATAATAGTGTGGTAGTTATCAAAATTACTGAGGCACATGCTCTTTGACAGAGTAATTCTATTTCCAAGTTACTCTGAACAAACACCCACACATTTATAAAATGTCAAATATATCAATGATATTTGCTTCAGATCTGTTTACGACAAAATTCAAATGAGGCGGTTGGTAAAGTGTTGGGTTCATTCCGTGCAATAGTGTTAAAGGAAATTACACAGGGCACGGATATGATCGAAGGTATGTTTTGTAGTGAAAAAAGCAAAAGCTGGGTTCAGAATTGTATGGAGTGCCAGACTCTGGCTTACCTATTGTGGGGCTTTGATTCAGGTGTACCCATGAACTTATGTGTTCTGAATGCCAGGTTCCCAAATGGAGGCAATTTGGGAACTGCAGGCTCCTAGAGGTGATGTAGTGTTGGGGATGGGCTTATGGGTGTTATAATCAGCGTCCTCTTGCCAGTGTTTTGCACACTCTCCTGTTGCTGTCGTCCACCTGCTGTGGCCGAGGCGATGTCCAGCTCTGCTCAGGTCGTGCTTCCCCTGTCATCACGGAGCTCCCCTCAAGTCTGTAAGCCACAATAAGCCCTTTCCCCCGACAAGCTGCTCTGGGTTGGGTGCTTCGTGCCTGCAATGCAAAGCTGACTGCAACATCTATGTACAGAGTATCTTAGGAAGAATAGCAAGCTTTAGGTGTGCATGTGGGAGGGAGAATTCTCTCTGCATACTTAAAAAATACGTTATTTATTTATTTACAAGGAGAGACACAGAAAGAGAGAGAGAGAGAAAGAGAGAGAGAGAGAGGGAGGGAGAGAACGGATGCATCAGGGCCTCCAGCTGCTGCAAATGAGCTCCAGATGCATGCATCACTTTGTACATCTGGCTCTAGGTGGGTACTGGGGATTTGAACTCAGGTTGTTAGGTTTTGTAGGCAAGTGTATTATCTTCTTCTCTCCAGCCCACCCTGCATTCCCTTTTTTTAAATAAAAGTTTATTTATTTATTTATGTACTTTTTAAAAATTTATTTGAGAGTGACAGACAGAGAGAGAGAGAGGCAGTTAGAGAAAGAGAGAATGGGCTCGCCGGGGCCTCCAGCTGCTGCAAACGAACTCCAGTCACATGCACCCCCTTGTGCATCTGGCTAATGTGGGTCCTGGGGAATCAAGCCTTGAGCCGGGGTCCTTAGGCTTCACAGGCAAGCACTTAACTGCTAAGCCATCTCTCCAGCCCTATTTTTTTTTTTTTTTTGAGGTAGATTCTCACTCTAGTCTAGGGTGACCTGGAATTCATTATGTAGTCCAAGGGTGGCCTTAAACTCACAGCTATCCTTCTGGCTCTGCCTTCTGAATGCTGGGATTAAAGATGTTTGCCATGATGCCCGGCTATTGATTTATTTATCTAATTTTTTTATTGGCAACTTTCATAATTGTAGACAATAACGCATGGTAATTCCCTCCCCTGCCACTTTGCATTTTGAAACTCCACTCTACATCATATCCCTTCCCCCTCTCAATCAGTCTCTCTTTTGTTTTGATGTCATCATCTTTTCCTCCTATTATGATGGCCTTGTGTAGATAGTGTCCGGCATGGTGAGGTCATGGGTATCCAGACCATTTTGTGTCTTGAGGAGCATGTTGTAAGGAGTCCTACCCTTCCTTTGGCTCTTACATTCTTTCTGCTACCTCTTATGCAATGGACCCTGAGCCTTGGAAAATGTGATAGAGATATTTTAGTGCTGAGCACCCCTCTGTCACTTCTCCTCAGCACCATGGTGCCTTCTGAGTCATACCAAGGTCATTGCATCTGAAAAGAGAAGCTTCTCTAACCAAAAGTGAGAGTAGCATTACTACATGAGTGTGGACATTAAGAGAAGTGCTTACTGGGCAGTTTGGTGAGCATAGTATGTACATTTAGCCAGACAGCAGGAGACGTTACACCCCTAGGGCTCATGACTACCCCTGCTATAGATTTTCAGTGTCAAGGATGTATTCCCTCCCGTGGAGTGGACCTCCAGTCCAATTTGAGAGTGTTTGGTTTCCCCCATAACAGACATGCCAGTATTGCATCTGTTGGCTAATTTGGCCTGGCTGGCCAACTTTAAGGCTTGCAGTGCCAACTGTTGAGTATCTCCACTGGTGGTTTCTCTCTCTTCCATGGAACTGCATGTAGCATAGACATTTTTTTTTTCCCAGCTTTCTGTCAGCTGGTCTACATGGAGGAAGTTTTCAGCTCAGCTGCAGCAGGGTTTCTCAGTGACCTTGCCAAGTATGTGGAGTCTTCAGCAATAGGGGGTCTTACCATCTATTCCTGGTAGGAAACCAAGAGCTTTGGTAATGGCCTGTAATGTTTTAGGAGTATCAGTGACCTCCATGGCCAACAACTCATTGGAAGGTATCCCATCCCTGGCACTGAAAATAATAGTAATAATTTATGGCTTCTGTGTGTTCCATTGTCCAAAAAAGGAAGTTTCCATATGACTTATTTATATCCTCTTAGATTTCGATTAGCCCTCCCTCCACCTTTCCTTTACTGAATCACTTCCCCTGACCTCACTTAGGCCTTTTCACCCCAATTAATCTGTTCTTTTATTTACAAATATACAATACCATCCTATTAAGTTCCCCCTCCCTCCCTTTCTATTCTATTTATATCTCCTTTCTAGCTTACTAGCCAATGCTATTGAGTTTTATTCCTACTCACATAGAAGTCCAATCATTTTGTAGCTAAGATCCACATATGACAGACAGCACGTGACATTTGGCTTTCTGGGCCTGGGTTACCTTACTAAGTATAATCCTTTCCAGATTCATCCATTTTCCTGCAAATTTCATAACTTCATTTTTTTTTTTAAACCACTGAGTAGAACTCCACTGTATAAATGTGCCACATCTTCATTATCCACTCATCAGTTGAGGGACATCTAGGCTGGTTCCATTTCCTAGCTACTGTGAATAAAATGGCAATAAACATGGTTGATTCAGTGTCTCTAAGGTAGTGAGACGAATCCTTAGGATAAATGCCTAGGAGTGCTATAGCTGGGTCATATGGTAAATCTATTTTCAGTTGTCTCAGGAACCTCCACACTGACTTCCACAATGGCTGACACAGCTTGCCTTCCCACCAACAGTGTAGAAGGTTCCTCTTTTTCCACATCCTTCCCAGCATTTATGGTCTTTTAAAAAATTTATTAAATTATTAATTTATTGAGGGGAGTAGAGCCAAGGAAAGGTACCTACATGGCTAGAGATCCCATATGGAGGGCCTGGAGAAAAAAGTGTGGAAAGAAAAGAGAAAAGAAAGTTCAAGGAGTGCCTGCCATGTGGGGAGCTGGAGGGGATGAAGGAGCCATGTGGAGAGTAAGGGCTGGGGGACCAAACCAGCCCAGGCCCAGCCTAGGAAAAACTCACCCACAGCTGGAAGTTCCCAAGTGACCAGTGCTGTGGTCTTTTGTTTTCATGCTGATGGCCAGTCTGACAGGAGTGAGATGTAACCTCAATGTACTTCTAATCTGCATTTTCCTGATGGCTAGGGATGTAGAAACTTTTTTTCTTTTAGATGTTTACATGCCATCTAGCTTTCTTTTTTTGAGAACTCTTTATTTGGTTCCATAGCCCATTTTTAATTGGGTTATTTGGTTTCTTATTTACTTTTATAAGTTCTTTGTATATCCTAGATATTAATCCTCTATCGGATGTATGACTGGCAAAGATTTTCTTCCATACTGTAAGTTGCCTCTTTGCTCTATTCAGTCTCCTTTGCTGTGCAAAAGCTCTGTAATTTCATGAGGTCCCAGCAGTTATCTGTGGCTTTATTTCCTGAGCAATTGGGGTTATATTAAAAAAGTCTTTGCCAAGACCAATATGGTGAAGGATTTCCCCTACTTTTCCCTCTAGTAGTTTCAGAGTTTTTTCAGAGTTTCAGGTTTCAGGTCTGATATTAAGGTCTTTGATCCATTTGGACTTAATTCTTTCACAGGGAGAGAGGTAAGCCTCTATTTTTCAACCTTTTACAGGTACACATTCAGTTTTCCCAACACCATTTGCTCAAAGAGGCTGTCTTTCCTCCAGTAAGCCTTTTTTGGCATTTTTGTCAAGGATCAGGTGGCTGTAGCTACTTGAACTTTCATCTGGGTTCTCTATTCTGTTTCATTGATCTACATGTCAGTTTTAGTGCCAGTACCATGCTGTTTTTGTTACTATGGCTCTGTAATATAGGTTAAAATCAGGTATGGTGATACCAACAGCCTTATTTTTGTTGCTCAATATCGTTTTATATATCTGAGATTTTTAGTGTTTACAAATGAATTTTTGGATTTTTTTTTCTATTTCCATGAAGAATGCCATTGGAATTTTGATGGTGATTGCATTAAATGTGTAGATTGCTTTTGGTAAGATTGCCATTTTCACAATATTGATTCTTCTAATCAAAGAACAAGGGATGTCTTCTGCACTTTCTCGCTTGAGTGTTTTAATGTTTACATTGTAGAGATCCTTTACTTCCTTGGTTAGGTTTATTCCAAGGTACTTTATTTATTTACTTATTGATGTAATTGTGAGTGGGAGTGAATCTCTGATTTCATCCTCTGTGTGTTTGTTGTTAGCATTTAGGAAGGCTACTGATTTCTGTGTGTTTATTTTGTATCCTGCTACATGGCTATAGGTGTTTATCAGCTTTAACAGTTTGCTGGTAGAGCCTTTAGCATCCTTTGTGTATAGAATAATGTCACCTGCAAATAATGATAACTTGATCTCTTCCTTTCCAATTTGTATTAGTTTTTTTTTTTTTTTTTTTTTTCGAGGTAGGGTCTCACTCTAGCCCAGGCTGACCTGGAATTGACTGTGGAGTCTCAGGGTGGCCTCAAACTCACGGCAGTCCTCCTACCTCTGCCTCCCGAGTGCTGGGATTAAAGGCGTGCGCCACCATGCCCAGCTCCAATTTGTATTACTTTTATGCATGTCCCTTGCTTTATTGCTATGGCTAAGACTTCCAGTACTATATTAGATAAAAGTGGAGACAGTGGACACCCTTGTCTTGTTCTTGATTTTAGTAGAAAAGCTTCAAGTGTTTCTCCATTTACTATTATTTTGGCTGTAGGTTTGTCATAAATAGCCTTTATTATGTTGAGATACGTTCTTTCTATTCCCATTCTCTGTAGGACTTTTATCATGAAGGGATGTTGGATTTCATCAAATGCTTTTTCTATATCTATTGAGATGATCATGTGATTTTTGTCCTCAGTCCATCTCCACAATTTATTACATTTATTGATTTGTGCATGTTGAACCATCCCTGAATCCCTGGGATAAAGCCTACTTGGTTGTGATGAATGATCTTTCTGATATATTATTATATTTGGTTGCCAATACTTTGTTGAGAATTTTTATGTGTATGTTCATTAGGGAGATTTGTCTGTAATTTTCTTTCTTTGTTCTGTCTTTGCCCAAAGCAGGGGCACCACACCTGTGTGTTCCAGCAGAACCAGAGGTTAACAGCGGATCAACCTCCAATCAGCTCTCACCCCTCCTCCACAGTCTGCCCCTGAGCCTGGCCACTTAGGTCTCGGGCTTGCCTGAACCTGAGGGTAAAACCCACCTTGATAAGATTATATATAGGGCTGGCCAGATTGCCTGGTGGGTCAGGCCTGCAAAGGTAAAAGACCCAGGTTTGATTCCCCAGGACCCACATAAAGCCAGATGCACAAAGTGGTGCATGTGTCTGGAGTTTGTTCACAGTGGCTGGAGGCCCTGGCATGCCGATTCTCTCTCTTCTCCATCTATGCTTGCAAATAAATAAAATAAAAATAAATACGTAACATTTTCAAGATTCTATATTTACTTGGTGGGCAAGTTCTCTTGGTTGCTTCCCATCTCTCCTGAACTTGCAGGTTCCTGTAGGGCTGAGACAAAGGGGGACCCTGGCACCTCCTCTCACCCAGGCTCTCTGGGCTCTCCAGGCTCTCCGCCCCTCCCGTCCTCCACGTGGCAGGGGCTGTCCGCACTCTCTTCTCTTTCCTCTCTAAGTCCCTTTTCACATTCCATCCAGGCCCACGCTCACTTCGCACAGGGGCTCTCAGAGCACGTTGGTGTCTCCATGTCTCTTCCCTTGGTTCCGTACTTCCCTGAATCAATATAACAATTTAATAATTATCCTTCTTAGTCTTGTTTTATCCCAATTCTTTGATGAAAAACAGACATGAACTGAAAGTTTAGAGTTTAAGAACATTTCTTTTTTAAAATTTATTTATGTGTGTGTGTGTCTATGTGTGTGTGTGTGTGTGTGTGTGTGTGAGAGAGAGAGAGAGAGAGAATTGGCATGCCAGGGCCTTCAGCTGCTCCAAACGAACTCCAGACGCATGTGCCCCTTGTGTGCATGTGTGACATTGTGTGTTTGTGTCACTGTGCATCTGGCTTATATGGGACTTGGAGATTTGAACATAAATTCTCAGGCTTCACAGGCAAGCATCTTAACCGCTATGCCATCTCTCCAGCCCACCTATCTTTTTTGAAATTTTTATTATTATTTATTTATTTGAGATAGAGGGAGAGAGAGAGAGAGAGAGAGAGAGAAACAGAGAGAATGGGTACATCAGGACCTCTAGCTACCTTGTGCATCTGTCTTATGTGGGTACTGGAGAATTGAACCTGGGTCCTTAGGCTTTGCAGGCAAGTGCCTTAATTGCTAAGTCATCTCTCCAGCCCAAGAACCTTTCTTAGACCCCCCCCAAATCCTGTTACATAAGGTTACATGATTTGGGGGCACAAACAGAAAGTTCCTCAGCCATCAGTCAGTGATAAGAAAGGACAAACGTAGAAGAGGAGGCTGCTTGTTGGGGTGTTTGTGTCTGTGGCCGCACTGAGCAGGTAACACAGGAGCAGGCGCGGCTGCGCAGACAGGGAGGAGCCTCAGCTCACGCTGTCTCCCTGGCAAAGCTTGGACAACGGAAGCTGTGTTTTAGAGCAGCATCTGCGCCTGGTTTCTTTGTTAAGTTTCTTCTCCCACAGAGGTGCGACTGTTGAAGGACAGAGAATATTGTGGGTCTTGTGACCTGCCCAGGAAGAGGACCAGTGCGTCATTTTCAGGCTACACATGCAGTCACAAACACAAGCTAAGCCAGAGATGACCCATGGCTATTGTCCTGGTCCAGGGGCGCTGTCAGATGGGAGTAACATCCTTTGAGAGAAACAGGCATCAATTTGTCATCTGTGCTCCCTGAAGATACCTAATTAAAATCCAGATGCATACATCATCTTGTGTATCTGGTTTCATATGGGTACTGGGGAATCAAACTCAGGTTGGTAGGCTCTGCATTCAAGTACCTTAACTGCTGAGTAATCTCTCTATGTCCAAATTTTTATTTATTATTATTACTATTAATATTATTATTTTTGTTTTTTTTTGAGGTAGGGACTTACTCTAGCCAAAGCTGACCTGGAATTTACTATATAATGTCAGGGCGGCCTTGAACCTATGGCAATCCTCCCACCTCTGCCTCCCAAGTGCTGGGATTAAAGGTGTGCTCCACCATGCCCGGCCCAAATTATTTTAAAGATATTTTATTTGTTAACTTGAAAGGAGAGAGAGAGGGAGAGAGAGAGAATGGGCATGCCAGGACCTTCTGCCACCGTAGATTCCAGACACATGCACCACTTTGTGCATCTGGCTACACATGAGTACTCGGAACTCAAACCCAGGCTCTGAGGCTTTCAAATAAGCACCTTTAACAACTAAGCTATGTCTCCAGCCCCAAGACTTAAAAATTTTTAAATTGATTTTTGTGTGTGTGTGTGTGTGTGCATCTGCATGTCAGCTCCTCTTGCCTCTGCAAATGAACACCAGATGTTTGTGCCACTTTTCGTGTCTGAATTAAATGGATGGCTCAGGAATTGAATCCTGGCCATCAGGCCGTGCAAGCAATGCTTTTGAACTGCTGACCCCTCTTCTAGCTCTCTGATTTTCTTTGGCTGTTTTAAAATTTATCCAAGTTTTTTATTTATTTAACTTTTAATTTTTATTTATTCATTTGAGAGCGACAGACAGAGAGAAAGAGGCAGATAGAGAGGGAGAATGGGCGCGCCAGGGCCTTCAGCTGCTACAAACGAACTCCAGACGTGTGCGCCCCCTTGTGCATCTGGCTAACGTGGGTCCTGGGGAACTGAGCCTCAACCCGGAGTCCTTAGGCTTCACAGGCAAGTGCTTAACTGGTAAGCCATCTCTCCAGCCCCAAATCCAAGTTGTTTTTTTTTCTGATGTGTGCACAGTATTTCTTGTGGATGGTGCGCATGGCGTATGCAAGCATATGTGCTAACGTGGTGTCCTGTGCACTCACCTGCCTTCAGGGGTCAGAGGAGAGCATCTGATGTCTCCCCCCACATTCTGTACCCCTCTGTCTTTTCTTCTTTCTTTCTTTCTCCCTTCCTTCCATTTAAAACATCTTATTTTTATTTATTTATTTGAGAGAGAGAGAGAGAGAGAAGAGAGAGGAAGAGAATGGGTGAGCCACGGCCTCCAGCTCCTGCAAACAAACTCCAGACACATGTGCCACCTTGTTTATCTGGCTTACATGGGTGCTAGAGAATTGCACCTGGGTCCTTTGGCTTTGCAGGCAAGTGCATTAACCACTAAGCAATTTCTCCCGCCCCCACCTCTTTTTAAAAATCTTATTTGGTTGCAAGGAGAGAGAGAGAGGAAGAGAAGAAAGGCAGACAGAGAGAATGTGTGCACTAGGGTCTCAGCCACTGCAAATAAACTCCAGAAGCATGTGTCACCTTATACAACTTGGTTTACATGGGCCCTGGGGAATTGAACCTAGATCCTTTGGCTTGGCAGGCAAACGCCTTAACTGCTGAGCCACCTCTCCATCCCTAAAAATATTTTTTAAATGTATAGGGCTGGAGAGGTGGCTCAGCAGTTAAGGTGCTTACCTGCAGCGCCCAATGCCCAGAGTTTGATTCCCTACTACCCATGTAAAGCCGGGTGCACAAAGTGGCACATGCATCTGGAGTCCTTTTGCCATAGCTGGAGGCCCTGAGAAGCCCATTCTCTCCGTCTCTGTTCTCTTCCTCTCTCTGCTTGCAAATAAATAAATAAATGTATAAATAAATAAATAGTTTTTAAAGAGTATAGTGGAACCTAAATTTTTGATTGTAATGTGTAAAATAGGTTTTAAAAAAAAGCAAAGCAAAGCAAAACAAACAAACAAACAAACAAAAATACCCCCCAAAGCAAAAGGAGACCAGCCATAATTTGCAAATCCCCTCTAGGTGTCTGAATATATTAATTCTGTTTTCATTTACTTACCACATTTGATTTTAACCCCAGAAACAGGGGTGTGGGAAAGCTGCTGTATGTAGTTTTTCTTTTATTGCTGTAGTTGTTGTTTTTCTCCAAGTACAGATATATTTTCCCAGGAAGGAGCTTGAAGGGAAGAGAGTAACCTGAGATGCTGGAGTGTGGGGGTACTGTCTCAGGTGGTTACCTATGAATTAGACACCCAGAAAAGGAGAAGAGAACGATAAATAAACAAACAAACAAATAAATAAATAAATGAAGCAGCGCTATTAAAGCAAGTTAAAGGCTGCAATGCATTCTGTCACTCAGTCCCTGGGGAATAAATTAAAATTCTCTCCCTGCTACACATTGAAACCCAGTAGAAGAGAACTGATAGCTGAGGTCGCCTTAGTGTGGACGCCACAGAAAGTATCAGAATTTCCCTGCTCACATCATTACTTCCAAGTCTTTCAATGCTGAGTTTAAAATAAATGCTCCTCTCCCCTCATGGTCAGACAGGGGAGCTTTTCAGTGTAAACTTGGTCACAGTACAGACATTGTTGGCTGGACATGTTACCTATTGGAGTTTTTTCTTTCTTCTTTTTCTTCTCATAGTGTGCTCATACACTGAAAGGAGTAAGGCTATTAGTGAAATATTTTGGGGCTGGAGAGATGGCTTAGCGGTTAACATGCTTTCTTGCAAAGCCAAAGGACCCAGGTTTGATTTGCCAGGATCCACTTAAGCCAGATGCACAAGGTGGTCCATATGTCTGGAGTTTGTTTGCAGAGGCTAGAGGCCCTAGCACATCCATTCTCTCTTTCTCTCTCTCTCTCTCTCTCTTAAATACATAAAAATGAAATATTAAAAAATAGTTTGTGCCAGGCATGGTGGCACACACCTTTAATCCCAGCACTCGGGAGGCAGAGGTGGGAGGATCACAGTGACTTCACGGCCACCCTGAGACTAATAGTGAATTCCAGGTCAGCCTGGGCTAGAGTGAGACCCTGCCTCGAAACACAACAACCAAAATTTGCACCAGTTCTGTTGTTCAACGTGCTCTGTAGCAGGTGAGGGGAGCTTGGGGAGGAGGCCATCAGGAAGGGAGGGAGGAGGTTTGGAGGTGGGTTATGAAGTAGGATGCTGCTAGTGGGAAGTTAAACTCAGTCGTTAGTAGCAAAAATTCTTGTGTCTTGGGCTTGCGTGCGTCCTGGCAGTTCGAACCGGGGTCCTTTGGCTTCAGAGTCAAAAGCTCTAACCGCTAAGCCACCTCCTGGTTCCCAGTAGCAGAAATTCTTTAGGTATACCAAGCAGTATTGTTTCATTGTGACTTCATGCAGCTTCCATTATTAAACACATTTCAAGATGTAATGATTGGGGCTGGAGAGATGGCTTACCACTTAAAACGTTTGTCTGCAAAGCCAAAAGGCCCAGGTTTGATTGTCCAGGAACCATGTAAGCCAGATGCACAAGGTGTCATGGGCATCTGGAGTTTGTTTGAAGCAGCTGGTGCACCCATTATCTTTCTCTCCTTTTTTCCCTCTCTCTACAATAAATAAAAATAAGAAATATATAAAAATGTAATGATTAAACTATCTTGTCTATAATCACAGCAAACATGAATATTAGGAGGCATACAATGTTAAACACTGCAAGTCTGGTCTAAGGGGAAGGGCTGGGAAAGAGAAGGAGCTGATAATATATATGTTTAAGAAAAAAGATTTAGGCATAAGTATCCTGTGAAGCTGGATAATGTTGTGGCCAGAAGCCATGGATTGGCACTAGAAAAACATCAGTGCCAGGGATGGGATACCTTCCAGTGAGTCGTTGGCTAGGGAGGAGCCTGATGTCCCCAAAACATTACAAGGTATTGCCAAGGCTCATGGTTGTCCACCAGAACTAGATGGTCAGCCTCAGCTGCTGGTGACACCACACACTAGGGCTGCCCGTCACCGAGAAATCAGGCAGGAGCTGAGCTGGAAGGCTCCTCCCTGTTGACTAGCTGCCAGGATGCTGCAAAGAGCTGGGCAGCCTGTTGGACGGGAGAAGTCATCAGTGTCATAGCCAGCACTGGACCCTGCAAGCTTTATGGCTGGTCAGCCAGGCCAAGTGTACCAGCCAGTGAAATGGTGACATGCTGTGGAGGAAACAAATTGATTTCTAGATTTAAGGTCCGCTCCATGGAAAGGAATCCATGCCTGGTACTGAAAACCTAATCAAAAGCCTATGGCTGAGGAAGTCATGAGCACCAAGGGGGAAGCTACGACTGTTGTCTGGTTAAATTGATCGAGTAGATCCATCAAACTGTCCTCTAAACACTCATGCTTATGTCCATATATCAATGCTACTCTCACTGTTGGTTAGAGAAGCTTCTCTTTTCAAATGATGTGACCACTGGAGTGACTCAAAATTCACCATAGTGCTGAGAAGTGACGGTGGGGTGTTCAGCACTAAGTGAGACATCTCTATCACATCCTCCAAGGCTCAGGGACCATTGTGGAAGAGGTGATAGAAAGAATGTAAGAGCCAAGGAAGGGGAGGAGTGCTTACAATGCTGTCTTCCACACACAAAACCGCCTTGATATCCATGACCTCACTGTGGCTGATGTTACCTACACAAGACCTGCATAATAGGAGGGAAAAAATGATGGTATCAGGGCTGAAGAAGATGGCTTAGTGGTTAAGGCACTTGCCTGTAAAGCCGAAGAACTAGGTTCAATTCCCTAAGACCCATATAATCCAGATGTGTGTGAGACGGGGTACAGTTGGCACCCCCTGACTACACCCCTGAAGGTGAAAAAAAAAAGGCAGGAAAGGTTGCCCTTGCTAGGAATCAAAGATGATCTGACTTCCTATCTTTTGCCTAGTTTCCTAGACCTGTTTTACCACAAACAACCTGGACCCCTCCGGGGAGGGATGTCTTTCATAGGATTTAAATATTGTGGTTGGTCAAGTTCAGCCCCCAGAACTTGGTGTCAATGCTAGGCTCTTCCTGAGGCAGTCCCAAGCCCTGACCAAGCAGCTGGCCCTCTAGTTCACCTGAGCTGGAAGACAGCCCACCTCCACCAACTAAAAAGTTATAAATACCTTTGCACAGGGAGGGCAGGCTCTCCGACCACTTGGGAACTTCCAGCTGTGGTGAGATTTTCCCTCAGCTGGACCTGGCCTGGGCTGAGGCAGCCCTTACTCTCCACATGGGTTCTTTATCCCCTCCAGCTCCCCACAAGGCAGGAGCTCCTTGTATTTTCTCTCTATGGTCCCTCCACATGGGATCTGTAATGACAAGGGCGTCTTTCCTTGGCCCTGTACATTTCTCAATAAATATAATTTAATAATTATCCTTCCTAGTCTTTTTAAAATTTAATTCTTTGATTAAAATTAGAAACGAACCTAGGTTTGGGGTTCAAGGACTTTCATGGACTCCCTAACAACCCGTTAAAGATACACAAGGTAAAGCTGGGCGTGGTGTCACACGCCTTTAATCCCAGCACTTGGGAGGCAGAGGTAGGAGGATCGCTGTGAGTTTGAGGCCACCCTGAGACTACATAGTGAGTTCCAGGTCAGCCTGGGCTAGAGTGAGACCCTACCTCGAAAAAACCAAAAAAAAAAAAAAAAAAAAGAGGCACAAGGTGGCATATGCCACTGCAGGACCGGGCACACCCATTCTTTCTATGTGCCCCCTCAAATAAATAGAAATGAAATGAAATGAAAAAAAATTAAAACAATGCCATCAAAATAGAAGAGAGACTATTGGAAAGGATTCAGTGAAGGGGGGACTCGGGGGGGGGGGAAGGAATGGTGGTGCGAGGGGATCATGATCATTATATATATATATATATATATATATATATATATATACATATATATGTATAGATTTTTAGATGTAGGTCTTATTCTAGCCCAGGATGACTTGGAATCCACTATGTAGTCTCAGTCTGACCTTGAACTCACAGCAATCCTCCTACTTCTGCCTCCCAAGTGCTGGATTAAAGGCGTGTGCCACCATGCCCGGCTAATAAAAAATATTTTAAAAAAGAGACATGAGGGCTGGAGAGATGGCTCCATGGTTAAGACACTTGCCTGCAAAGCCTAAGAACCTGGTTTGATTCCCCAGTACCCATGCAAGCCAGATGCACAGATGCACGAATCTGGAGTTTGTTTGCAGTGGCTAGAGACCCTGGTGCACCCATTCTCTCTCTATATATATCTGTTTCCTTCTCTCTGTGTCCCAATAAATAAATAAATAAATAAATAAGTAAATAAATAGAATAAAGAGAGACATGAAAGTAGGAAGGAGGTCTGGAGAGATTGCTCCATGTTTAAGGCTCTTGGCTGCAAAGCCTAAGGACTCAGATTCAATTTCCCAGGACCCACATAAGCCCGATGCACAGGTGGTGCAAGTCACCAAAGGCCCTGGCACACCCATTCTCTCTACCTGTGCCCCCTCTCAAATAAATAAAAATAAAATAAAATGAAAAACTTTAAAATGATGGCATTGAAATCAAAGAGACAGTACTTAGAAAGAAGAAGAAGGGGTTTAGTGGAGGGGCGACTCGGAGGGGGAAAGGGGAGCATTGGGAGGAGAGTATAATCACGGCATATTGTTTATATTTATGGAAATTGTCAATAGAAACATTTTTAAGGAAAGAACTGCAAGCCTGCTTAAGACAGCATCGAGCTTCAGCATCCACCAGCATCCTGCCCTGCCTGCTCAGGCACTTGAGCTTTGCAGTGACCTTGGAGCCTTGCCTGGTCTTTTTTTCCCTTCCATCTTCTCCACCCCCTGATGAGTCTCTTTGCTTCATCAGGAAAGAAGCTGAACTTTCCAGCCACCCACTGCTCCTTGGTGTATATAGATGGCTTCCTTTGACTTGTGCCCAAAATAACATCCCATCGGAAAGCAACACCAGGAAATCCAATCTTCTATGAAAGGGAGAGTAAGAAAGTCAAGGCCCTTGAAGTTCAGGTTCAGCTTTGGAAAATACAAAAAAAAGGGGGGGGGGGATTGGGTGACTCTATTTCTGGAAATCTGATTGCTCTAGCGATTGAGCAGCCGGGTGGCAGGGGAGGCTTCTGTGGTTAATGTACACACAGAGAGCCCCTCCCCACTGCATCAGACTTTCAACCTGCTGGGGAGCAAGCAGTCTCAGCTGTCTGTTAATCCTTCTCTTGAGAGTTCTCCTGGCTTGACATACTTACTATCTAGCACCTCCTCGCGTTTCTAGATTTCTGCCCACGGTAGGTAGAGAGGCTTGGAGAATCCACACTGATTCGGGAGTGCAATTTCTTTCTTATTTAAAAATAATATTTATGGGGCTAGAGAGATAGTTTAGCAGTTAAAGCACTTCCTGGCAAGCCTGATGGCATAGGTTCAAATCCCCAGTACCCACATAAAGCCTGATGGACAAAGTGGCACATGCATCTGGAATTTGCAGTGGCAAGAGGCCCTGGCTTGCCCATTCTCTCTCTCTCTATACCTGTTTGCAAATAACAACAAATAAAAATTTAAAAATGACTTCGATGGACTGGGATCATTCAGTGGTTAAGGCACTTGCCTGTAAGACCGAAGGACCTGGGTTTGATTTCTCAGGACCCATGTAAAGCCAGATGCATAGGGTCACACATCCATTAGCAGTTCATTTGTACTGGCTGGAGGCCCTGGTGCACCCATTCTCTCTTTCAAATAAATTAAGAAAAAGTTTAAATTGCATTTATGAAAGAGAGACAGAGAAGGTGTGAGCGTGCGCATGGCCGCCAGGGCCTCTTGATGCTGCAAATCAGCTCCAGGTGATGCGCCATGTGATGTGTCTGCTTATATGTGAGGGTGAGGAAATCAAACCCAGGTCTGCAAGCCTTGTAAGCAAGGGCCTTTAACCACTGAGCCATACCCCCAGCCTCTGAGTGCATTTCCTGTTTGACTTATTTCTCCCTCTCACTAATTGAATGCATATACCTCTCCTTTGTGGACCTTTTCCCGAGTCGGAGCATCTATGTACTTGTTTTCTTTACGCTAATGAGATTTTTTCTTAGGCCTCGGGTGAAAAACAGGGCTAGTCACCATGGAACAGGCTGCCCACGCTGGCTAACTCAATGTAAGCAGTTGCTACCAGAAGCAATCTCTTTCTTTTTTTTTTAAAAATTTTTATTTATTTTATTTTTTTAAAAATTTTTAAATTTTTATTAACATTTTCCATGATTATAAAAAAAATCCTATGGTAATTCCCTCCCTCCCCCCTGACACTTTCCCCTTTGAAATTCCATTCTCCATCATATTACCTCCCAGCAATCTCTTTCCAAGGCTGTCCCAGCTCCTGCCTTCTTCTTTTTTTAGAAATTAAAAAAGTCATTATTTATTTGAGAGAAAGACTGGGGGAGAGAGAGAGAATGGACACACCAGGACCTCCAGCCACTGCAAAGGAACTCCAGATGCCACCTTGTGCATCTAGATGGCTTAGGTGGGTCCTGGGGAACTGAACCTGGGCCCTTTGGCTTTGTACGCAAGTGTCTTAACTGCTAAGCCATTTCTGCAGCTCTTCTCTTTTATATTATTTGTTTTAGAGATTTAAAATAAGTTATTATTGCTCATGCCTTCTTGAACCCAACGTGGGCAGCCAGGCAGGCATCAGTGGTGTCCAGTCTCTTGGAAAGAAGCTGAGCGCCATATCCCCCGGGGCTTCGGCTCCTCGGCTGCTTCTCTTCTCTGGTTTTCCTAAGTGGCTTGAGGTCAAGGGGACCAGTGGAGTCATCACAGCCCCATGCCAGCCACCAGGAGGTCCACGCGCACCTGCCTTCCTGCACTGGGGGTGGGGGTGGGGGACCAAAACACTGTCGTCATCAACACCAATCAAGAACCAAAGAAATGCCTTTTATTTGGAATTATCTGGCTGTTTCCAGGGAGAAGATCTCCTTTTGCTCCCCACCATGAGAATAATTGCTTTATTTTCTTTTCCACTTTGATTTGCTGGTGCCCTGAAATGTTACTCTGAGTTCTGAATCCTTTGTCTAATCTCTCATTCCAACTAGTTAGGCTTCAGATGTTTTGCCTCCCATTTTTTTCTCTATTACTTGTAACCAAGGAAACTGGCAAGCTTCTGGTAAGTGCTCTTTTGATATCGCTTTCTTTATTGCTAGCTTTTTCTCTCCTTTTCTGGATTAAAAAATTATATATATATGTATATATATAATTAAAAAAAATATATATTTGCAATCAGGGAGAGGCAGAGAGAAAATATGGGTGTTCTAAGCCTTCAGCAGCTGCAAACGAACTCCAGATGCATGCACACTTTGTGCATCTGGCTTTCTGTCGTTTACTGGGGAATTAAACCTGGATCATTAGGCTTTGCAGGCAAGCGCCTTAAGAACTGAGCAATCTCTTCAGCCCCTTTTCTGGATTTTATAGGAAGCCTTTGAAGAGAAAACCGCAGGTTCTGATAAACCCGGGGTTAGGACAAGCGTACCCCTGTGGCTTGGAGCTGCAATGTCCCACTGGGGCGCGTGGGGAGAATGCTTGGTTCTTTGCTGGTAGCTCTGTTTGCAGAGCACCTTGCTCTAGCTGGTAGGAGTAGGTCGCTGGGATGGGAACTTGCGTGGGTCTTGTCCTTTTCCTGTCATGCTCTCTGCTTCCTGTTTGTCGTGAGATAAAGAAACTCCTCTGTCACGCTCCTGGTGCCTTGTGCCCCCTGTCCCATCACAGGCCTAGAATCTATAGAGATGGGACTACAGACTAGAAACTCTGAAACATGAGCCAAACAAATCACTTTTTATTCAGTACTCTTCCGTGTTTGGTCAATGCAATGAGAAAAGTAGCAATACACACGTAGACTTGGACAGCTCATAAAGTTGTCCTTGGATTGTGGAGTGGGGCAACACTCTGGTTTATTGTTATTTATTTATTTGAGAGAGAAAGAGATAGAGAAATAGACAGGGAGAGGGAAAGACAGAGAGAGAGAGAATGGGCACCCCAGCGCCTCCAGCCATTGCAAATGAATTCCAGATGTGTGTGCCCCCTTGTACAACTGGCTTATGTGGGTCCTGGGGAGTTGAACCTGGGTCCTTAAGCTTTGCAGGTAAGTACCTTAGCACTAAGCCATCTCTCCATGCTTTGTTTTCCCACCTTTCCCTAAGATTTAAAAAAAAAATCTTTTAGAGAGAATGAGAGAGACAGAGAAAGATAATTGGCATGCCAGGGCTTCAGCCACTGAAATTGAACTCCAGACACTTATGCCACCTAGTGGGCATGTGTGACCTTGTGATTGCCTCATCTTTGTGTATCTGGCTTATGTGGAATCTGGAGAGAGATTGAACATGGGTTCTTAGGCTTTGCAGGCAAGAGTCTTAACCACTAAGCCATCTCTCCAGCCCTGTTTTTGGCTTTTTGAGGCATGTTCTCGCTGTAGCCCAGGCTGATCTGGAATTCACTGTGTAGTCTCAGTATGGCCTCAAACTCGTGGAGACCCTCCTACCTCTGCTTCCCAAGTACTGGGATTAAAGGCATGCACCACCATGCCCAGTTCACTCTGATTTTGAGTCTGTTTTATACTTTGAAATGGGGTAGTTGGAATAATGTAATAGCAGAAAAATAACTTGAGTATGTCAGCTGAGCTTGGGTGACACCTCTGAGAATGAGAGGGGAAAAAAAAAAAAACTTATGGGTGATCTTCCTGAAGTTGCTTAGGTGGACATTATCAAATACAACAGCCACAAACTGCTTGTGGTTATTTAAATGCAAATTGATCAAAATTCAGTAAATTACGAATTCAGTCTCTCAGGCACACTGGCCACATTTAATGTGGTGCAATAGCCACATGTGGCCAAGGGTGAGTGTACTGGATGATAAAGAAGAGAACACTTTTTGGTTTGGCAGAAACTTCTTTTGAATTCATTACTTATTTCCCACCCAGGAACGCCAGCTTCTCACATCACCACTGCTTATACTCCCAGCCCCACTGAAGCTTGACTCTCTCCCCACCACCCACTGTCACCTCCATTTACACTCAGCAAGACCACCCCAGTTTTTATTGCTTTGGGCAGCATTTTAGAGCTGACCATATAATGGCACACAATCAGTACTCTTCATTTGTTATTTCATGTGAAAGGCTTATTATTATTATTTGTTTTGTATTGTTTTTTGAGGTAGGGTCTCACTCTGGCTCAGGCTGACCTGAAATTAACTATGTAGTTTCAGGGTGGCCTCGAACTCACAGTGCTCCTCCTACCTCTGCCTCCCAAGTGATGAGATTAAAGGCGTGCGTCACCATGCCCGGCTCAAAAGGCTTATTACTTTGTATGTATAGTGAAAGCTTTTTGATCCAGACATGGTGGTGCTTGCCTGTAATCCTTGAACTTAAGAGGGTAAGGCAGTATTGTGAGTCAGAGGACAGTGTGATGGGGTGAATCAGGTGTCCCCCATAGACTCCTGTGTTCTGAATGTTTGCCTTCCAGCTGGAAGCAATTTGGGAGGTGGAGCCTTGCTGGAGGAGGTGTGTTTTGGGGGCAAGTTTTGAGGTGTCATAGCCAGTTCCCCCTTGCCAGAGACCAGCTCATTCTTTTGCTGCCGTTGTCCACCTGCTGTGGCAGAGGTGATGTCCAGCCCTGCCATCATGGAGCTGCCCCTCGACAGTGTGAGCCAAAATAAAAGTGTTCCTCCCGTTAGCTGCTTTTTTTTTTCCCTAAAAAAAATAAATAATTTATTTATGAGAGAGAGAAAGAAAGAGAGGCAGATAGAGAATGGCACATGATCTCCAGACACATGTGTCATCTTTGCCTCTGACTTTATGTGAGTACTGGGGAACTGAACATGGGACCTTTGGATTTGCTGGCAAACACCATATCCACTAAGCCATTTCTCCAGTTCTGCTTTTTTTTTTTTTTAAAAAAAATGATATTCTTTTTTGTTTGTTTATTTTTATTTGTTTGAGAGTAACAGAGAGAGACAGAGAGAGAGAGAGAGAGAGAGAGAGAGAGAGAGAATGGGCGCACCAGGGCTTTGAACTACTGCAAACAAACTGCAGATGCATGAGCCACCTTGTGCATCTGGCTCATGTGGGACCTGGAGTGTCGAACCTGGGTCCTTAGGCTTTGCAGGCATGCGCCTTAACTGCTAAGCCATTTCTCCAGCCCCCATTTTTTTTTAAAGAAATGAAAAGTCTAGTACAATCCATTATTCCAGAAAGAACCACCGACCTGAGATTGGCAGCCGGCTACGTAATGGACTGGGCTTTTGTCTTGTGTGGGAGCCCTGTGTCCGGCCTTTGAGTTAGTAGGGACCCCTGAGACTTGTCCAGCTGGGATTAAGGTAAAGAATCTCAAACCACGCAGCACGGTCACTGTATCTTTTTCTGTCCTTCCAGAGTGAGAACAGGGGAGTTCTGGAAAGAAAAGGATAGTCATTTCTCCCCAAAGGAATCTTCTGGCCTCCTTCCCTGTCTCACTCAGCAACTTCAGACCTACAATCAAAGAATGCCTCTTTAGCAGCAGATCATCTTTCCTAGGGAGCTGGGCTTTTACCATCCTGTGAATCATCCATCTTGGGAAAGTGGCTGAGTTTACTGGGTAATGTTCTCAGTGGTTCCTTTGAAGGAGGAGGGAACGTCTCTGGAGTTGGTGAAAGCTTTTCTTCCTGTTGCCCCTAGGGAAGAAAGTTGAAGGGTTGCTTCCCAGCAGGAGAGAAAATGGAAGATAACAGAAGGCTAGAATTCAGTTCTGCTCTTTCAGCTGAATTGGATTTTGGAGAGCAAATTAATTATGCGAGGCGATGGGTGTTTTGAACCACCTCTCCCCTTACTGTAAATGTGCATGTGCACGGTATGTGTGTGTGTGTGTGTGTGTGTGTGTGTGTGTGTGTGTGCATGTGCATGTGCATGGTGTGTGTGTACATGTGCGTGTGTGTCTCAAGTTTCCTGCCCCCCGCAAAAAGACAATTATAAAAGCATACTTTCAGGATGCACACAATGCAGCAACGTTGACTGAGCCGGTCTCCTTGACAGTTGGGCTGCATCAGCTCCTCAGGGATGAGGCAGGGGCATGGTTGTGAACGTTTTCTTCGAAGTAGCAGAAGAGGTGTTATGGCCTTCATTGGAAAACCAGAGACCTCCAAAATAACTCGGGCTCCCATGGGCCAGCCCTGCTTTTGAACTATGCATTGTTCTGAGAGCGAACGAACCCGCTCCACCCCACGCCAGTGACCTGGGGTTGCGATCTTTGCTTGCTGCATAGCCTTGCCCTTGTGTGGCCTGCTGTGTGGCAGAGCTTAGGAATAAAGCTCGAGACCCATCACTGCAGGTCTCAGATGCTCTGATTAACTTCATCTTCCTTTCGCTTCGGTTGGGTGGCAAGCCATCCCAAGCCGAGTGGAATAAAGTAACGATCGCAGTGTGCTTCCGAATTCTTTTGGTTGCTAGTTCAATGAGAGTGCAGTGATGAGCATTTCTTTGCCTGGTGATGTCAGGGACTTAGACTTGGAAAATGAGCATCTCTTTTAAAAGATGCTTCTGATGCAGGATTTTGGGGTTCCAAAACTTATGAGCCCCAATTTTGGGCCCTTCTCATGTCTAAAAATATTTTGTTTATTTATTTGCAAGAAGAGATACACACACACACACACACACACAGACACACACACACACACACACCACACACACAGAAACACAGAGTATAGGCACACCAGGACCTCCAGTCACTGCAAACAAACTGGAGACACATGTGCCACTTTGTGCATCTTGCTTTACGTGGGTACTAGAGAATCCAACTTGGATCCTTAGACTTTATGGGCAAGCACCCTAAATGCTGAGCCATCTCTACAGTCCCTGTATCCTTTATCCATTTTTTTTTGGCTTCTCCAAGGGAGGGCCTCACTCTAGCTTCTAGCTCAGACTGACCTGGAATTCACTATGTATTTTCACAGCAATCTTCCTCCCTCTGCCTCCTGAGTCCTGGGATGAATGGTGTGCATCACCATGCCCACCTCCTTTATCCTATTTTATTTTAATTAATTTATTTATCTACTTGAGAGAAAGATACAGAAATGGGCAGGGGAGAGAGAGGGAGAGGGAAAGGGAGAGGGAGAGGGAGAGGGAGAGGGAGAGGGAGAGGGAGAGGGAGAGAGAGAGAGAGAGAGAGAGAGAGAGAGAGAGAGAGAGAGAGAGAATGGGCACTCCAGGGCCTCCAGCCACTGCAAATGAACTCCAGATGCATGTGCCACTTTGTGCATCTGGCTTATGTGGGTCCTGGGGAATCAAACCTGGGTCCTTTGGCTTTGCAGGCAAATGCCTTAACTGCTAAGCCATCTCTCAGGCCCCCTTTATCCTATTTTTAGCAAAGAATTGATAAAAATGGATTCAAGAAGGATAAGTTATGAATGATTGAGTTTATGTGGGGTTCATTTCAGGGAAATTTGGGTCTGGTAAAAGGCTGTAACAGAGGCACAACACGTGGTAGACAGGACCTAGGAGCCTGCGTAGGGAGATTCAGATGAAGCATGTGCTTATGTGGAAGACACAGCACCCACCCCGACCCTCCCCTCGGAAGGCCGTTGAGAGAACAAGTGGGGATGCCTTAAGGAAGAATAGCAGAGGGAACGTGCCAAAGCAGAGACCAGGAAGTTCAGGGAGAAATGGGTCGTAGAGAGTTACGCCATGCTTACCCCGAGTTTACACAAATCACACAGCTAGCAGAACCAGAGTTTAGAGGAATTAGCCACATGGTCGCTCTAGAGTGTAAAGGAAGTAGACAGATGGTAGACTCAGAGATCAGAGGAAGATCATGCTTAGAATTAAAGTGAGAAGTCACCCCCAAACATCAAGCAGAGGCAAGCAGAAAACTGCTTTCTCCTACCCAGGGGAAAGACAAACATACATGTGCCCAGAGATCACAGGACAGAGAGAGGGCAGAAACCAGCACAGGCTCTTCCTACTTCTGCCAACTTTGGACTATTTTTTTCTCCTGTTTTCTTGAGGTATAAAGATGGGTTGCTTACTAAGTTTGTAATGCATGCATTCTTGTCTGAACTTTCACCATCATTATGGTATGTTGTGTTTACTTTTTAATTTGTCTTTTCTTTTTTTTTAATTTTTTTTTGTTTATTTTTACTTATTTGAGAGCCACAGACAGAGAGAGACAGAGGCAGAGAGAGAGAGAGAGAGCTTGAGAGAGAGAGAGAGGAGAGTGGGCATGCCAGGGCTTCCAGCCACTGCAAACAAACTCCAGAAGTGTGCGCCCCCTTGTGCATCTGGCTAACGTGGGTCCTGGGGAATCGAGCCTTGAACCGGGGTCCTTAGGCATCACAGGCAAGCGCTTAACCGCTAAGCCATCTCTCCAGCCCTGTATTTCCTTTTTTTGTTTTTTTTTTGTTTGCTTGTTTGGGTTTTCGAGGTAGGGTCTCACTAGCCCAGGCTGACCTGGAATTCACTATGTAGTCTCAGGCTGGCCTCAAACTCATAGCGATCCTCCTACCTCTGCCTCCCCACTGCTGGGATTAAAGGTGTGCGCCACCTCGCCCTGCTGTCTTGAGATATTTTCTAATTTCCCATTTGATTTGTTGTTTGACTCAGTTTTTTCAGGAGTATATTTTATAATTTCTTTGTGTTTCTAAATTTTCCTTGCACTCTGTTTAGAAAAGATATTAGTATGCATAAGACCTGGTGGAGTGGGCACAAATGACCACTAGGATGTCACCCTTGCTTTACAGCTTTAAAATAGAACCACTTGACGGGCTGAGGAGATGGCCAGAGGTTAAAGGTGCTTGCTTGCAAAGCCTGATAGTCTCAGTTTGATTCCCCAGTACCCATATAAGCACAAAGTGATACATACATCTGGAGTTTGTTTGCAATGGCAAGAGTCCCTGGTGCGCCCATCCCATCCTTCTCTCTTTTGCCCTCTATCCCCTGAAAATAGGTAAATAAAACTTTTAAAAATATTTATTTATTTACTTATTTGAGAGAGAGGGAACAAGAGACAGAGGCAGCTAGAAAGAGAGGGAAATAATGGGCACGCTGGGGCCTCTGGCCACTGCAGACAAACCCCAGACACGTGCGCCACCTTATGCATCTGGCTTACATGGCTCCTGGGGAATCGAACCTGGGTCCTTAGGTTTCATAGGTGAGCACCTTAATGATTAAGCCATCTCTCCAGCCCAGTAGAACTATTTTTAAAAAGTAGAATCACTAGAAACATCTCCATGTAATAATATTCCCACAGCATAGTCTAAGAGATGAGCTTAGATGATTCAGAAACCAAATTAGCTTTTAATATTCATGCGTACATTGAAATATGAACTAGAACAATGAATTTTTCTGAGCAAATACAGTGAGCTTAAAGGCGCCTTACTAAAATGTTCAATATGTGCAACTGCAAATACTTCAGTCTCCTCATAGTGCCCTGGCGTTGTTGGTGTTGACTCTTCAGGCCAGCTGGGAAGCCACTGTTGATTGCAGTTCCCTTCTCTTTCCTGCCACAAAGCACTGACCAAGCAGCAGGTGGCAGGGAAGAGTTGATTTTGCCTTACAGATGGGAAGGGACGCTCCACATGGCGGGGGAAAATGATGGCACGAGCAGAGAGTGGACATCACCTCCTTTATTTATCAGGCCAATATCAGGTGAACAACTGCAGAAGGACTGTGTGCTAAACACTGGCAAGGGGAAGCTGGCTGTAACACCCACAAGCTTACCCTCGATAATACACTCCCTCCAGGAGGCTCCAATTCCTAAACTGCCACCAGCTAGGGATCGAGCATTCAGAACACGCGTGTTGATGGGGGTACACCTGACTCAAACCCCCACAGCCACCAATGCCACAACCATAAGAGCCAGACCAGAGCTCGGCCACTGTCTCTATTCAGTACCACTGTTGTATCCCAGCTTTGCGCCCTAGTTATGAAAAATAATTCATCAGCTAAGAGAATGCTGGTGAAGTTCCTGGTTTGTGGTTGGTGCATGAACAGTTAGAATTTACTCCTTTCACTAAGCCGTGAGTTTAAACAACAGGAACCTGACAGTGGGTTGGTCCCATGCTTCCTATGGGTAAGAAAGATGATTTCTCTAACCTGCCATTTTCTGCCTGCTGTTTTTCTTCACACAATAGCAATGTTCCAAGTTGCCCAGGTTAAGCTTTCCAAAAATATAAAGGAAAAGATCTCTAGGTGAATTGTCTTAAAAAGTAATTACTGGGGTTAAAGAGATGGCTCAGCAAAGATTGATGACCTGGGTTTGATTACCCAATTCCCACGTGAAACCAGATGCACTAAGTGGCACATGCATCTGGAGTTCATTTGCATTGGCTAGAGGCCCCAACATGCCCATTCTCTGTATCTGTCTGCCTCCCTACCTATCTATCTCTTTCTATCTATATCTCTCTGGTTGCAAATAAATAAAGAATTTTAAGGCCAGAGATGTAGCTTAGTGGTTAAGGCACTTGCCTGCAAAGCCAAATGACCCAGGTTCAATTCCCCAGGACCCACATAAGCCAGATGCACAGTGGGGCGCATGCATCTGTAATTCGTTTACTGTGGCTGGAGGCCCTGGTGTGTCCATTTTCTGTCTCTTTCTCTCTCAAAATAAATAAATAAGTAAATAAAATATTTTAAAAATAATTTTTGAAAAAAATTAATTACTGGGCTGGGTGTGACAGTGCATGCCTTTAATCCCAGCATTAGGGAGGCAGAGGTGGGAGGATCGCTGTGAGTTCGAGGCCACCCTGAGACTACATAGTGAATTCCAGGTCAGCCTGGGCTAGAGCGAGAACATTCCTACCTGGAAAACAAATAAACAAATTAGATGATAGATAGATAGATAGATAGATAGATAGATAGATAGATAGATAGGTATGATAGATGATAGATATATATATAGATTAGATAGATAGATGTGATAGATGCTAGAGATAGATGATAGATAGATAGATAGATAGATAGATAGATAGATAGATAGATAGATAGACACATGCACACATAGAGATATGTCCCCACAAGAGTCTTCTCTCAGAGAAATCTATTATGGGCTTGACTTTTTTTTTCTTTTCACAATTTTTATTAACATTTTCCATGATTATAAAAAATATCCCATGGTAATACCCTCCCCCCCACTTTCCCCTTTGAAATTCCATTCTCCATCATATCCCCTCCCCATCTCAATCATCATACTTACATATATACAATACCAACCTATTAAGTACCCTCCCCCCTTCCTTTCTCTTCCCTTTATATCTCCTTTTTAACTTACTGGCCTCAGCTACTAAGTATTAAGGTAGGGTCTCACTCTAACCTAGGCTGAGCTGGAATTCACTATGTGGTCTCAGGGTGCCCTCAAAGTCCTGGTGATCCTCCTACCTCTGCTGCCCTGAGTGCTGGGATGAAAGGTGTGCACCACCACATCTGGCCTGAATTTTAATACCACTTCGGAAAATGCCAAGTCACTTTACAAATGGGTATCACTATTATTATTATTTTTAAAAATTTTTTTGTTTATTATTTTTATTTATTTATTTGAGAATGACAGATAGACAGAGAAAGAGGCAGAGAGAAAAAGAGAGAGGGGGGTGGAGAATGGGTGTTCCTGGGCCTTTTGCCACTTGCAAACAAACTCCAGATGCATGCACCACTTTACATGGGTTCTGGACGGTCAAACCCTCGTCGTTAGGTTTTGTTGGCAAACATGTTAACCGCTGAGCCATCTCTTCAGGTCTGTTTCTCAAAATTTCTCTTTATAAATTAAAAAAAGTTATTTATTTATTTGAGAGAGAGAGATAGAGATACAGAGAGAGGGAATGAGTCAGATACAGAGAGAGAATGGGCATGACAGGGCCTCTAGACAATGCAAATGAACTCCAGACACATGTGCCACCATATACATTGGGATTATGCAGGTATTGGAGAATTGAACCTGGGTCTTTAGGCTTTGCAGGCAAGTGCCTTAACTGGTAAACCATCTCTCCAGCTTTCTTGATCCCTTAACTCTATTAGTAGCTTTACTCTCCCTGCTTGCAATTTTGCTGAGGAAATTTCTAGTGTTTTCACTATAGAAATGTTGCATTTTTCAAGTCGCTGATATGTATACTCACTTAATTTCATCAGTCCACACTGCACTTAATATCATAACTTACCCTTAACCTTCAAAATAGAGCCAATGGTAATTTGTCATTGTTAAAGAAAAAAGACCCCTTAATGTTCCTTCTGTTCTTCACAGTTCCCTACTCAATATAAATCATCTCTGGTTCCATCCCAAATGGGCCTCTTCGGCTCGCTTCCTGCAGCCTTTGCTCTGGCATGCTTGGCTCCAGCTATCAGATAGCCCACTGTTTCCTGCAACCACAAGCTGCTTTAGGTCCTCAGGCCTTTCTTTGCCCAAACTGCTTCTTGCATTTGGCATGACTTTTTGCCATTCTATCCAACTTGTCCAGACACAGCTCAGCTCAAAAGCCATCTTTTTTTTTTTTTTAAGTTTGGAAGCTTTCTTCCCCAATATCTCTAGAGAGAAGAGTGACTGGTGTTACCCCCCGTTTTATTGTTGCACACAGTCACATTGTATAACAATTGGATAATGTTATTTTAGATGGTTAGGCTCCTTTCCCAAAGGGCTGGAGAGATGGCTCAGTGGTTAAAGGCACTTGCTTACAAAGCCTGAGGACCCAGGTGTGATTCCCCAGTACCCCTGTAAAGACAGATGCACAAAGTGGTGCATGCGTTTGGAGTTCGTTTACAGTGGCTAGAGGACCTGGCATGCCCATTCTCTCTCTATCCACCTCTTTCTCTTTCATACATGCATGCATGCATACATAAATACATACATACATACATACATACATACATACATACATACATTTCTTTCCTAAGCCCAAGAGACCTCAAACTCCCCAGAATGGCCTGTCTGTTTTGAGAGGCTATAACTAAGGCAGAGAAGTGACGGTCACAGAATCATTAGATAAAGCTTTGGCATTCCTCCAAGAAGTCAACTTGCAGAAGTAGAGATCAGCTCATGGCAATGGTGGACAATACCATTGGGTTCATCTTACACTTCCTGAGTGATATGGGAAATAGCGTGATGGAAGCGCATACAGCTTCTCTCCTGAGGTACGTTACAAAGCCTTTTGAAAACCTTTCTGGGCTATTTTCTATTGTGGTAGGAAGATCTTACAGGCAATTATGAGTTGAGTGGTTTGTAAAGTCATGAAATGCAGGCTGCACTTGGGGCTCTTTCTCAGGGCGAAAGGCGAGGGCTGTGGGAGCGTTAGTCAAGTCTTGCCGAGTAGCCTGAGTGCGGCGGGCGCGCCTGTCCCATGTCATGTCTGTGTGGACATCATGCCGGAGCTTTCATTCTAGTTCCCAGAATACTCAGTGTGGGGAATCAGTTGTTCTTTTTTCTTCCTTCCTTTCTTTTTCTTTTTTGGTTTTTCTTTCTTCTTTCAAGTGTCAAATTTTTGTATTTCACAATTTGTATCTTTTATTAGAGTGTACAGTCTGCTAAATATAAGCAGTAACAAGATATTTCACAGACTATTATACAATTTAAGTCTTATGAATTTAATTTCATAAAAATGGGGTGCATATCTACCTTGGCAAATCTAAAAATAATTTCATCTAGTCTAAAATACACTAATGTAAGAGACTTAGTTCCAGCGCTAAAAATAATCCCATTAGTTTCTTTTTTAAACATGTTTTACAACAAAAAGTATGTGCTCTTAACCAAAGGACCCATGGGTTAACTCAGCATGTAAAAATTAATTTTACAAAAAGATCCAAGGTAATACTTTCAGATCCACTTTTCTTTCCTTTCTTTCTTGTTTTCCTCCTCACATCTAGAACTCCACATACAATTCTTGCAGCTAGAGTCACTTGATGTTGGCAAGGTGCCATTTTATCCCTGTGACTTTGTTGGCATTACAATAGGACAGTCACCAGTGTTAAATCCCTAAACTATTTACACAACCAGCACATGAAGGAGGCAGGTACAGCACATAAAGAGGACGAGAGCCCCCATTCTTGTGTCAGGAATCGCGTGGTCACTGGGCCCTATCTGGCAACTGTCCAGCGGTTCACAGGGCAGCAGGAGCAAGAGGCAGTTACTTCAGAGGACACGGACACTGATCTGGAAGCACGCGACGATGTCATCCCAGTGTCAAGTACCACACCACTTTCACCTACAATGGCAGGTCCAGCTGATGCAAAGGCAGACAGACCACACGACACTTGTCCTGTGCGGACACTCTTCTCACAGTAGGCTCATGCTGTCATTTTGAACACAACTCGTCCCCAAAACTTGTCACGATCATCCTTTGTTTTCCAGGTTGCTGTTCCTCCAATTTTGCACTCAATTGTGATTTGCCTCCCTGTACTGTTAGTTCCAACACCAACTAAGGGGTGTTGACAAACAGTTTTTTCCTGTAATATGGAAAATACTTCAGGTGTATAATTTTATTATTAGGATAGGTTGATATTTTGCTATGTTTTGAGCCTTTGATGAACAATCTATCATTGGATTTCCTTCAGGCTTTAATCTGATTATTCTGTTCTGTTCATTTTCACAAGAATACAGGCTGTCTTTTGGACTAGCCAAAATCAGGGTCATTCATACCACTACGTTCTTAAAGCAAGAAAACAGGATATAGGTCATTGCCTAGGCCTTTGGTTTCCCACCAGGAATAGATGGGAAGACCCTGTTGCTGAAGATTCCTGCCTGGGCTGCAAGTCATTGAGGAATCCCACTGGGCTGAGCTGCGAATTCTCCCCATAGACCAGCTGAAAAAAGCTGCACTGCATGCAGCCCTATGGGAGACAGAAGTCACCAGTGGTGAAAACAGTAGACACTGCAAGCTTCGTTTGGCCAGCCAGGCCAAATGACCTGACAGGTGCAGTAGTGGCATGTTTGTTATGGGGGAAACCAACAGCTCTCTAATTGGACTAGAGGTCTACTTTATGGGAGGGAATACATGCCTGGTACTGAAAAACCTAGTCAAAAGACTGTGGTAGGTGCAATCATGAACCTTAGGAGTGTAATGCCTGCTCTTGTTTGGATATTATGCTCACCAAACTGCCCAGGAAGCACTTCTCTTAATGTTCATACCCATATATCAATGCTACTGTCACTTTTGGTTAGAGAAGCTTCTCTTTCAGACGGCAGTGACCACTGGGATCACCCAAAAGGCACCATAGTGCTGAGAAGAAGTGACAGAGGAGTGCTCAGCACTGCAATATCTCTCTCACACCTTCCAAGGCTCAGGGTCCATTGAGGAAGAGGTGGTGGAAAGAATGTAAGAGCCAAAGGAAGGGTAGGACTCCTTACAGCACAATCATTGAGACAGAAATTGGCCTGGATATCCACGACCTTATAGTGCCTGTCACTACCTTCACAAGACCCTCATAATAGGAGGAAAAGATGATGACATCAAAATCAAAGAGAGACTAATGGAGAGAGGGAGGGGATATGATGGATTGTAGATCTGTGAAGGGGAAAGTGGGGGAGGGGAGGGAGTTAGTATGGTTTATTGGCTGTTAAGTATGGAAGTTGTCAATAAAAAAGAAAAGAAAAGAAAACAGGAAACTGACATGTAATGTGACCTGGACCCTTTTGTTCAAACAGTGGTCCATCAGGACAGTTTGTGATTTTCTTGTTTCTCTAAGGAATATGGCTTCAGAAACTTCTGAAAGTCTTCAATGTACTTACCCTTTGTGGGAATTTTGGTGAGACCCACTGAATGTATATTCCAACGCAGTCAGTGGTTTATCGTAAACCGTGAGAACTGGACTGGGCGTCTGGTCAGGGTATTTTGGAGAGCTCGTCCTTCAGAGTCAGGAGCGCAGCCCGCATGGGGAAGGGAGAGTGCGGCCAGGCACACAGCGGGGTGGAGGAGTGAGATCGAGCCCCAGGACTCACGGAGTGGCGATGGGCGCGGCTCACTCGTGGTCTAACCCAGCTCAGGGGTGCGCCAGGAGCTGTCCGGTGGTCGGGCCGTGGGGGAAGAGCTTCCATCGGGCCAGGCCCTAGTTGACGGACTTCTCCACATTCTGCATCATGGTGCTGTGCCCAGCTGGAGGTAGCATTTCCCAGGGACACCCCCTCCTCACTGGACCACTCGAGCCTCTCTGTTTAGGTTTCTCAGGTAGGGTCTCACTCTAGCCCAGGTTGACCTGGAACTCACTCTGCATTCTCAGGCTGGCCTTGAACTCACAGCAATCCTCCTACCTTTGCCTCCCGAGTGCTGGGACTAAAGGTGTGCAACTCCACGCCCGCTTTAAAAAAAAAGTTTTAACAATCTATACATTTTTATACTTTAAATCATGATTGAGTTGAAATTAAAAAGTGCATTCAATTGCTAGAAAAAATACTATTTAACTCAAGGAGCAACTCAGAACATTGGGGGGCCTGACAAAATGCCGACAGGAGACAGAAATTGCTAGACAGCTTAGAGGGGTGACAGACTCCCACAGTGAATTGCTTTCTCTTGGCTTAGTGCTTAGTTCTCTTTCCCTTGGGCCTGTAGGAGAACACGTAGATCATTACACTGTACTATAGGTCATAAATGTCAGAAGGATCTGGCCCTTCCTATCTCTGCTCCCTTAGGGAGTCCTTCCACTCCCTTCCCAGAGAATCCCCCAATTCCTGACCGGGGTCTCCTGGCATCAGGATTAAAGTGACTGAACCAGCCCCTTACCCACTGGGCGTGTGAAGCACCTGCAGACCGGGTCTTCCCCATGAGGCCGCTCCCCTAAAAGCCCAGGTCTGAGTCTGGGGTGGACTTCTCAGCGCCCTGGCCTCGCTCCTTCAGCCACCGGGGGCCCTCCGGCACGACATCACCATCACGCACGCACCACAGCACAGGCGCAGAGAGAGGAGAAAAGGATAATTCTTTCAGTCTGGGTGTGCTCACGAGGCTGAATCGGGAGGATCACACATTTGAGGCTGCCTAGCAGAGCCTTGTCTCATAAAAGCGCCAACAAGAGCTGGAGAGATGGCTGCTACACCTAAGGATCCAATTTCGATTCCCCAATATCCATGTAATGCCAGATACACAAGGTGGCGCATGCATCTGGGGTTTGTTTGCAGTGGTTAGAGGGCCTGACATGCTCATTCTCTCACTTTCTCTCTCTTTCAAATAAATAAAATATTGTAAATAAAAATAATCAAACAAACCAAAAAATTACTTCATATGTGTTGAGATCAGGTTGTATTCTGCCCTAAATTACTCCATATTATATAAAACAGTGCTTTTTTTTAAAAAGGATTTTTTCTTTTTTAAATTTTATTTATTGAAGGAGAGAGAGATAAAGAGGGAAAGAGAGAGAGAGAGAGAGATAGAGAGAATGGATATTCCAGGGCCTCTAGCCACTGCAAACAAACTCCAAACACATGCACCACCTTGTGCATCTGGCTTACGTGGGTCCTGGGGAATCGACCCTAGGCCGTTAGGCTTCACAGGCAAATGAATTAATGGCTAAGCCATCTCTTCAGCCCTAAAATGGTGCTTTTATTTTTCAGACTTTGCTTTGTTCTGAAAGACTCTATTTTACAAGCAGCTTTTGGTTCCTTTGAGGTTGGAGGTTGACTCTGTCTTGGTGGCCTCACAAGCAACACTGTCTGTCTTGCATAGACTGATAAATAACCTAATCCTAACAGTAAAAACGAGGGCTGGAGAGATGGCTTAGCAGTTAAGCGCTTGCCTGTGAAGCCTAAGGACCCCGGTTCGAGGCTCGGTTCCCCAGGTCCCACGTTAGCCAGATGCACAAGGGGGCGCACGCGTCTGGAATTCATTTGCAGAGGCTGGAAGCCCTGGCGTGCCCATTCTCTCTCTCTCTCCCTCTACCTGTCTTTCTCTCTGTGTCTGTCGCTCTCAAATAAATAAATAAAAAATTAAAAAAAAAATAAAAAAGAAAGTGCCCCCAGATTAATTTATCAAAGTAAAATCTATCAGGAAAGCTGGTCCTGAGAGCTTATGGAACATGGCAGACTAAGCAAGGGCTGCCCTTCCTCCAGTCAGATCCTATAAAGAGGTGAACACCCAGCCTGGTCCTGGGGACAGTCCCCCCTACTTGATGGCCTAAAACTCAATCAATTCATGTAAATATATTTAACAAAATGCTTTCTGGGAATGGAGGAGCATACCTGTAATCCTAGCAGTAGGGAGGATGAAGCAGTAAGATGAAAAGTTTGAGGGCATAGGGCTGGAGAGATGGCTAAATGGTTAAAACACTTGTCTGCAAAGGATAGATTCTCCAATGCACACATAAAACCAGACGCACAAGGTGGTGTATGCGTCTGGAGTTTGTTTGCAGTGGCTGGAGGCCCTGGCACACCTATTCTCTCTGTCTCTCTTCTCTTTATCTGTCTCTGCTTGCAAATAAATAAAAACATTTTTTTAAAAAAAGTTTGAGGGTAATGGTGGCATGTTTGTTATGGGGAAATCAGCTCTTATCTGATTGGACTTGAGGCCTGCTCCATGAGAAAGAATTCATGCCTGGTACTGAAAGCGTAATCAAAAGCCTGTAGTTGAGGAGGTCATAAACCCTAGAGGGGAAGCTGCTGTTGTCTGGCTAAATGTACAGATTATGCTCACCAAACTGCCCTCTAAATACTTGTATTTATGGCCATATGTTAGTGCTACTCCTGCTTTTGGTTAGAGAAGCTTCTCTTTTCAGATGGCAGTGACCACTGGGGTGACTCAAAACACCACAGTGCTGAGCAGTGACAGTGGACGGTTCAGCACTGAGTGAGAGACCTCTCTCACACCCTCCCAGGCTCAGCGACCAATGTGGAAGAGGTGCTGGAACGAATGTAAGAGCCAAGGGAAGGGAGGAGTGCTCACAGTGCTGACTTCCAACACAAAGCGGCCTTGGTATCCACGACCACACAGGGGCTGACGCTGCCCACACAAGACCTGCGTAATAGGAGGGGAAAATGACATCAAAATAGAAGAAACACTGGAGGGGGATTTGGGAGGGAATGTGAGGGTTGTGGGAGGGGACTGTGATCATGGACTATTGTCTATATGTACAGAGGTTGTCAATGAAAAGTTCAAAAACAGTTTGAGGTCAATCTGACCTCACAGAAATTCATAGGTCTGCCTGGACTTCATGTTGAAACCATATTTCAAAAAACAAAAACAAGCCAGGTGTAGTGATGCTTGCCTTTAATTCCTGCACTCAGGAGGCAGAGGTAGGAGGATCGTTGTGAGTTCGAGCCTAGCCTGGGACTACAGAAGGAATTCCAATTCCAGGTCAGCCTCGGCTAGAGTGAGACCCTGCCTTGAGAAAAACCAAAAATCAGAACAAAAACAAATTGGATCTTAGGAAAATGCCAGTCTATCACCACCATCCAGTGAATATCATCAGCTTTTAGTACTTTATATTACTTTTCCTCCTGACTACTGAAAGGATTTGGTGGTCATTTGTATAACACTACTTTCTCTTAAGAGACTCAGTCTCCACATCTCCCTTCTCCTGGTTATCCCCTGGCTGCGTTTGCTGTCGTGTGACAGCGACGGCCACGTTCACTGGTTTCTTAGAATTGAAGCAGCCCCTTTTTGAATACATCCTCTCAAAGTGGCAAAATTAACAACTGACTTTAGTTATACAAGGGTTTGAGGGAGGCAGAAATGCTTATTAGGGTAGTCATTGAGACAGTTCTTTCTTTGGAGAAAATCTGAGTGGTGACATGTACCAGTGACCCACCAATCATTTGAACATGGGAGAGTCTCTCTGTCCTGAGTGTGTGGTTATTTAAAATTGCCAAAGCAGGGGCCTGGCTCAGCAGCTAACATGCTTGCCTGTGAAGGCTAAGGACCCAGGTGATTCCCCAGTGCCCACATAAGCCAGATGCACATGGTGGCGCATCCACTTGGAGTTTGTTTGCAGTGGCTAGAGGTCCTGGCATGCCCATTCTCTGTCTCTCAGATACATAAAAATAAAATATAAAAAAATTGGCAAGGTAGCTTGATTAAATGTACATATGTGTGAAAGGTTCATTAATGGTAATTATGGACCTCAGATTCATTTTCTAGGAGAAATGGAGAAAAAGTTATAGAAGAATAGGCCTGAGGTCTGCCTGTACTTCCGTTAACTTGACAGTAGACCTGTGAATAAGTGATGCCTTATAAAGAGGAGCATGCATGCTGACTTTGACATGAAAAAAGGCTCAATTTAATGCCGATAGTGCCGATTTCCCTTCTGTGACAGTCTGAGAAACTCTCTTCTCTGTTGCCATGAAGCTCACTGATTCTTCAAACCCTTTGAGAACACGTAAAGAGCTTTTCTCTTTGCTTGGCTTGTAGACACGGCAGTGCAGATGGCTATGAGGAATTTTACACCCCTGATTCATGTTCTGTTTAAAAGAAGTGTGGAATGCAGCCTCATGTGGATAATGGCCCAGGAGTCCTCATGGTAGGCAGGACCGCCGTGTGCAGATGTCTATGGATAAAACAGATGATCCGCTATTGGGCTCGTTTCAGAAGCCGGCAGGTGGCCCTGTCTCTTGATGTGTTGCCCAGGAAATGAGCAGTGTGCCTAGGTAAAGAAGCCACTCTCTTCTCTGAATGAAGAGATGATTTTAATCATTTACGATGTGGAGGTTACTGTGTATACGTTTGCCAGTCTCTGGCCAAGATGGCTTTCTGACTCACCGAGGAAGATGGAGCTCTTTTCTTATTGCGTCCTTAGCTCATGTTGACTATTTTCCAAAACTCATCATTCTTTGTTTTAAAAAAATATTTATTGGGTTGGAGAGATGGCTTAGTGGTTAAGCGCTTACCTGTGAAGCCAGAGAACCCTGGTTCGAGGCTTGATTCCCCAGGACCCACATTAGCTAGATGCACAAGGGGGCACACATGTCTGGAGTTCATTTGCAGTGGCTGGAGGCCCTGGAACGCCCATTTTCTCTCTCTCTCTATCTGCCTCTTTCTGTCTCTCAAATAAATAAATAAAAATAAACAAAAATTAAAAAAAATATTTATTTGCAAGGAGAAAGAGAAAGATATATATGGAGAGAGAGAAAGCGAAAGAGAAAGAGTGAGAGAATGGGTGCACCAGGGCCTCCTGCAAAGGAACTCTAGATGCATACACCACTTTCTGCATCTAGTTTTATGTGGGTAATGGGGAATCAAACTTGGGTTGTCAGTCTTTGCAAACAAGCACTTTATTTTATTATATTTTTATTTATTTGAGAGGGAGAAAGGGGGATACTGGGGGATAAAACAAAGGTTCTTAGGCTTCATTGGCAAGTGCCTTAACCACTAAACAATCCCTCCAATCCTCTTTTTTTTTTTTTTTAGAAAAAATTTAACTTATTTATTTTCAAGGAGAGAGAAACTAGATGGATGGATGGATAGGTAGGTAGGTAGGTAGATAGTAGATAGTTAGAGAATGGGTGCACCAGGACCTTCTGCTACTGCACGTGAACTCCAGATGCAGGTACCACTTCGTGCATCTGGCTTTAGGTGGGAGGTGGGTACTGGAGAATCAAACCTGGGCTGTCAGGCTTTGCAAACAAGTGCCTTCACCACTAGGCAATCTGGGTAGCCCCTTGCTATTCTTCTTCTACAGTGTCATACTCAGACCTTGGCACCCAAGGGAACCTCATGGTAGGCTTTTGCCAAAGCAACATGGTGGAGTTGCTGGTGAATTTTAGTTGTCAACTTGATTAGTTTATGGCATGCTGTGGTAGTTTGAATGGATAACCCCCAACAGGTTCAGGAGTTTATTCAGGTTTGCAATTTGGTGTCACTGTGGGTGGATCCTAGGGTCCAGCCCCAAGGTGTTATTGGGGGCAGATCTGGAATTCCAGCCTAAGGTATGCAGAGAGCAGTCTGAGTTCTGCTTGGGCTCCCTGCAGTTTGGCTGCCCTTTTTCCCCCTTCCCTTCCTTTCCCTCCCCTTCCTTTCCCTCCCCTTCCTTTCCCTCCCCTTCCTTTCCCTCCCCTTCCTTTCCCTCCCCTCCCCTCCCCTCCCCTCCCCTCCCCTCCCCTTCCCATTCCTTTCTCTTCCCTTTCTTTTCTTTTTCTTTTGGTGGTGGATTTCTCTTTTTCTCCATTATGGAACTTCCCCTGGATCTGTAAGCTTCAATAATGCACTTCCCTTCTTCCTCCCATTAACTGTGCCTGGTCTTGAAGTTCATCCCAGCAGCATGAAGCTGACAATGACACATACCTAAGAGACTACTCGAACCTCGTGTGTCTGGATGGTGTATGATCACAGGGACTCTGACCTAATGACTGGGATACCTGATAAGCTAAGTTGCGCTGCATTGTCCCTAGGGCAGCAGACTGCAAAGGGGGTGGAGATGTCTGGGGGCCTGTTCTGTTTCTGTTTTCTTGCTCTCTCCTCATTTTACAATGCTAGAGTCAGTAAACTCAGTGCACTCAACTCTAATAACAGGCTGAGAAAGCATTAATCTAAAGGAAGAAGTTGTGGATGGTTTTGTGAATGTGTAAAGGTTGACTCAGATGCACGCTCTTTTTAAACTTTTCTTTGTTTCTTTTTCAAGGTAGGGTCTCACTCTAGCCCAGGAGTCCTGGAACTCTCCCTGTAGTCCCCGGATGGCCTCAAACTTACCGCCGCCTCCTACTTCTGCTTATTAAAGGCATATGCCACAATGCCTGGCTCTTTAAAAATTTTTTTCTTTTAAAGGTATGAGTAAATTTCAATTTTTTAAAAAAATTTTACTTATTTACTTGGGGGAAGTAATGAGCATGAGAGAGGCCTCCAGCCACTGCAAATGAACTTGAAATGCATGTGCCACATTGTGCATCTGGCTTATGTGGGTCCTGGGAATTGAACCTGGGTCCTTAGGCTTTACAGGCAAGCACCTTAACCACTAAGCCATTTCTCTCTAGTCCTCTTTTTGAACTTTATTATTATTATTTTACTTTGAGAGAGAGAGCGAGAGCGAGAGCGAGAGAGAGAGAGAGAGAGAGAGAGGGAGAGAGTCAGGGGGACAGAATGGATATGCCAGGACCTTTCAGCTGTTGTGAATGAACTCCAGACACGTGCGCCCCCTTGTGTGCATGTGCAACATTGCGTGTTTGTGTCACTGCGTCTGGCTACATGGGACCTGGAGATGCAAACATGTGGTTTTAGGCTTCACAGGCAAGCACCTTAACTGCTAAGCCATCTCTCCAGACCTTTTTAAACTTTTTATTGATAACTTCCATACATACATACAATATGCCATGATCATAATCCCTCTGAACACCCTTCCTTTTAACTCCTTTCAAATCCCCCCATCACTGAATCCCTTCTCCTTTTTTTTTTTTTTTTTTTTTTTTTTTTTTTTTTGGTTCTTTGAGGTAGGGTCTCACACTGGCTCAGGCGACCTGGAATTCACTATGGAGTCTCAGGGTGGCCTCAAACTCACGGCGATCCTCCTACCTCTGCCTCCCAAGTGCTGGGATTAAAGGCGTGCGCCACCATGCACGGCCCCTTCTCCTTTTCAACTAGTCTTTTCTATTTGGATGTCATGAAGGTCTTGTGTAGGTAGCATCAGCCACAGTGAGGTCATGAATATCAAGGCCACCTTGTGTCTGGAAGACAGTATTGTAAGCACTCCTCCCCTTCCTTTGGTTCTTACATTCCATCTCTTCTGCAATGGTCCCTGAACCTTGGAGGATGTGATAAAAATGTCTTACTTAGTTAGTGCTTAGCACTTTGGTGGGGTTTTGAGTCTCCTTAGAGGTCACCACCATCTGAAGCTTCTCTAACCAGAAGTGAGAGCAGCATTGGTGTATGGACATAAACACAAGTATTTAGAGGGCAGTTTGGTGGCATAATATATCCATTTAACCAGACAACAGTAGTAGTTTCCCCTTAGAGCTCGTGACTTGCCCAACTATAAGCTTTGTGTTAGATTTTCAGCACCAGGTATAAATCCCCTCCAATGGAGCAGGCCTCAAGTTCACTCACAGAGCAATTGGCCTTAAGAGGTATGTTCATGCCAGGTACAGTGACACGTATCTTTTATCCCAGTACTTCGGAGGCTGAGATAGGTGGATCACTATGAGTTTGAGGCCACCTGAGACTATATAGTGAATTCTAGGTCAGCCTGAGATAGAAGACCCTACCTCAAAAAACCAAAAAAAAAAAAAAAGGATGTTCTTAGTGGTCAAGAGAACCATGTGAACCAGGAGAATTTAATCATATAGCAGACATAGCAAAACAAAACACAAGAGATTTTAATCATATATCTTTTCTCCTGATATTGTTATCAACAGGGTAAGTAAATTGTGTGTGGACTTGCATTGGCTGTGCTGTCCCAGTTTATCTTATACTGAATGGGAGAAAGTCAAAGAACAGAGGAAGAATGCAGCCCATTGTCAGATTTCACTTTCTTTTTAAAACCTTTTTTATTTTTTGCAATTATTTTTATGAGAGAGAGAGAATTGGCATGCCAGGACCTCCAGCCACTACGATCAAACTCCAGAGGTGTGCGTCACCTTGTGTGCACGTGTGGCCTTGCGCACTTGCATCACCTTGTGCATCTGGCTTATGTGGGACTTGGAGAGTCTAACATGGGTCCTTAGGCTTTGCAGGCAAGTGCCTTAATTACTAAGGCATCTCTCCATCCCTTAAAAACCTTTTTATTTACAACCTCCACGCGTATAGACAATATACCATGAAAATGATCCCTTCCCACCACTCACCTTTTCCCACCTCCCAAACTCTTCTCCACTGTTATGCCATTCTTTTAAAAATATACTTTATATGTTTATTAGAGAGGGGGGGACAGAACGGGTGTGCCAGGGCCTCCAGCTGCTGCAAACAAGCTCCAGGCACATTGTGCATCTGGCTTACATGGGTACATGGGTCCTAGGGAATCGAACCTTAGTCCTCTGGCTTGGTAGGCAAGCGCCTTAACTGCTAAGCCATATCCCCAGCCCTCGATGATAATCTTCATACCATAGCATAGTAATGGTTTAGTTCCTCTTCCTCATACCTTAGGTATCCATTGCTTTCACGCCATATCCACGCCTTTAATGCTGCTCACCTGCTTTGAGAACTGACACATGTGAGTCACGGAGAGATGCATGCCAGCTGCTGTATGCTTGCTTTTACAGGGTTCATTAAAAGTTTTGCCATTTTTCAGGACATGGTGGCACATGACTTTAATCCCAGCACTTGGGAGGCAGAGGTAGGAGGATTGCTGTGAGTTCGAGGCCACCCTGAGACTCCATAGTGAATTCCAGGTCCGTCTGGGCTAGTGAAACCCTGCCTAGAACACCCCCCCTCCGCCCGCCCCAGAAAAGTGTTGTCAATTTGGAAGATCTTATGAAAATCAGGAGAGCACTAGGAGAATTAAAAAACCTGAGCTTACTTTTCTTTTTTTATCACTGGTTTCTCAAAACTTTACTTTTAACCTCTGGAGACCAAGCTCTAGAGCTTGATGATTTACACCTTGCTACTCAGGGACTTTGTGAATTTTTGTTGGAGGACTATTCTTAGAGTGCTATTCAGTGCCCGAGGGAGGTCCCTTAGGTCTTTCAAAAGATGAGTGTAGGCGAATTTCCACCTTGGAGAGGAAGTAGATGGTGGTGTAATAGGCAAGCTGACATTTCCTTCTTTGAACACGTGTATTGATCTGTACGAGGGAAAGTGAGCGGTAACAGTGACTCTCAAGTGACTCAGGGATAAAGGAATCATACCCAGGCCCAGGAGAGTGAAACGAACACTTTATCCAGGACCATGCCAGTCCCTTCAGAAGGATGTGCACTCAGTTTAGCACGATTGACGGAGGCCTGGTCTGGGAGCCTCGACTGAAGGTGCGTGCATATTTTGGAAGAGGGGCTAGCACAGAGAAGTGATGCCTCAACATGGTTCATGTAGGAGAGGAGAGTGAGAGAAACAGCGCTATCTCTGCGAGAACAGTCTCTAGGGCAAAAACCTCACGGGCATGCCGGGTGTGGTGGGCACACCTTTAATCCCAGCACTGGGGAGGTTCAAGTAGGAGGATCACTGGGAATTCCCAGCCAGCCTGAAGCTACAGAGTGAGTTCCAGGTCAGCCTGGGCTAGAGTGAGACCCTGCCTTGAAAATGACCAAAACCAACTAACCAAAAAAACAAAAAACAAAACAAAGAGCTGGAGAGATGGTTTAGTGGTTAAACGCTTGTCTGTGAAGCCTAAGGACCTCGGTTCGAGGCTCGATTCCCCAGGACTCACGTAAACTGAATGCACAAGGGGGCGCATGTGTCTGGAATTTGTTTGCAGTGGCTGGAAGCCCTGGCTCACCCATTCTCACTCTATCTATCTGTCCCTTTCTCTCTGTGTCTGTCTGTGTCAAATAAATAAATAAAAATATTAAAAAACAAACAAACAAACAAAAGACCCCCCTCACTTCCTAACTCTGAGGTTCACAAAGAAGGTCATCCAAATGGAAGTGGGAGGCTGGAGAGATGGTTCAGTGGTCAAGGCACTTGCCTGCAAAGCCTACCAACTGGAGTTCGATTCCCCATTACCCAGGTAAAACCAGATGCACAAGGGGCTGGGGCCAGAGAAAGTAATGGAAGCTGAATATGATCAAAATATATTTTAAGGCTTGAGAGTGGCTTACCTGTTAAGGCATTTCCCTGTAAAGCCAAAGGACCCAGGTTCAATTCCCCAGGACCCACTTAAGCCCGATGCATAGGGTAGTGCATGCATCTGGAGTTCCACTGTAATGACTGGAGGGCCTGGTATGCTCCTTCTCTCTCTCTACCTCTTTCTCTCTCTCTCTTAAATAAAATGAAAAATTCAAAGAATATATTTTTATATGAACAAAATTGTTAGTATATAAATTAAATTAAAATAATATTAAAATTAAAAATAAATGACCAAAAAAAAAAAGTCCTGAAATGCTGGAAACTAACATGAACAGTTGATATCAAAGTCTCTCATGGTCTTCTTATGAGAAATGGGTATTTTAGGCTACCATCGGGTAAGTCAGCCAAAGCATGAAGCATTTGAGCCCGTGCTTCCTACCCTGTCTTGAATCCTGACTTACGCCAGCTCGGCATGTTGGTGAGAACACACGTCTCACATTAGCATGAGCGCTCCAGGACGAATGATCATAGCATGCCTTGACATGCGCAGAAGATGAGGAGCTGTTGGTCATCACTCTCTCTTTGTAAAAAGTGATATTCACTTATTTATGATTCCAGAGGCATGTGTCACTATGTGATCTGGTTATATGTGGGTCCTGGGGCTTTGAATACAAGCTGTCAGGCCATGAAACAGAGCCTTTAACTGCTGAGTGACCTCCCCAGCCTTCCTCCCTCTCTTCCTTCTTTCCTTCCTCCACCTTCCTTCCTTCCTTCCTTCCTTCCTTCCTTCCTTCCTTCCTTCCTTCCTTCCTTCCTTCCTTCCTTCCCTCCCTCCCTCCCTCTTTCCTTCCCTCTTTCCTTCCCTTCCCTTCCCTTCCCTTCCCTTCCCTTCCCTTCCCTTCTTCCCTTCCCTTCCCTTCCCTCCCCCTCCCCTCCCCTCCCCTCCCCTCCCCTCCCCTCCCCTCCCCTCCCCTCCCTTCCCTTCCCTTCCCTTCCCTTCCCTTCCCTTCCCTTCCCTTCCCTTCCCTTCCCTTCCCTTCCCTTCCCTTCCCTCCCCTCCCCTCCCCTCCCCTCCCCTCCCCTCCCCTCCCCTCCCCTCCCCTCCCCTCCCCTCCCCCTCCCTTCCCCTCCCCTCCCCTCCCCTCTCCTTCCCCTCCCCTTCCCTTCCCTCCCCCTCCCCTCCCCTCCCCTCCCCTCCCCTCCCCTCCCCTCCCCTCCCCTCCCCCCCTCCCCTCCCCTCCCCTCCCTCCCCTCCCCCTCCCCCTCCCCTCCCCTCCCCTCTCCTTCCCCTCCCCTTTCCTTCCCTCCCCTCCCCTCCCCTCCCCTCCCCTCCCCTCCCCTCCCCTCCCCTCCCCTCCCCTCCCCCCCTCCCCTCCCCCCCCCTCCCCTCCCCCTCCCCCTCCCCCTCCCCCTCCCCTCCCCTCCCCTCCCCTCCCCTCCCCTCCCCTCCCCTCCCCTCCCCTCCCCTCCCCTCCCCTCCCCTCCCCTCCCCTCCCCTCCCCTCCCTTTCCTTTCCTTTCCTTTCCTTTCCTTTCCTTTCCTTTCCTTTCCTTTCCTTTCCTTTCCTTTCCTTTCCTGTCTGTCCCTCCCTCCCTCCCTCCCTCCCTTTTCTCTCCCTCCCTTCCTCCTTCCTTTTGTTGCTGTAATGCACAAATATCTTATTCCTGCTCCTCTTTTCAATCTTCTATTCAAGTCATTATCAGTTCCACAAAAAAAAAACAAAAAAAAAACTTGTCTTTGCAGAAATCAAAAGAAGAGGCTGAGATTCAAATTTGGTTCAAAATGGTATTGGAAGGTTCATGATGTGTCCCATGGTGACATTATTTATAATTTTTTTCTTTTTGAGAGAGAGAGAGAGAGAATTGGCATGCCAGGACTTGCAGCCACTGCAATTGAACTCCAGACATGTGCACTGCCTGTGCGCATGTGTGAATTTGCACGTGTCACCTTGTGTGGGATCTGGGGAGTTGAACATGGGTCATTAGGCTTCTCAGGCAAGTGTCCTAAGTGCTAAGCCATCTCTCCAGTCCCATCTTTTTTTCTTTTTATTAAGTAGGATCTCGCTCTAGCCCAAGCTGACATTGAATTCACTATGTAGTCTCAGGCTTGCCTTGAACTCACAGGGATTCTCATACCTCTGCCCCCTGAGTGCTGAGATAAAGGCGCGTGCCAGCACTGACGGGGGGGGGGGGATATGAATGGGCGCGCCAGGCCCTTAGCCACTGCAAACGAACCGCAGACCCACGCGAGGCTTGTGCATCTGGTTTATGTAGGTACTGGGGAGTTGAGCTCGGGTTGTTAGTCTTTGCAGGCAAGCACCTTAACAGACGAGCCATCTTTCCAGTCCCCTAGTCACAATTTTAATTACTGCCAAAGCAGATGACTGGACACTGTGGTGTCCATGGGGATGTAGACTCGGCCATTTGTAGGAAAATGCTGTTCTGTGAGCTTGAATGAGATTGAAAAGGCGGGACACTCCTGGCAGGCTTCTGTGTTAACTAAAAAATTCTTTCTCACGATTGTCCTATTTCCCCTATATCTTTATGAGATCGATATTTGTTAACTTCACCAAACCCATGCTTTAAAGTCCTATATGATGGGCTGGAGAGATGGCTCAGTGGCTAAGGCACTTGCTTGCAAAGCCTAATGACCCAGGTTTGATTCCCCAGTACCCATGTAAAGCCAGATGCACAGTGGCACATACATCTGGAGTTAATTTGCAGCAGTTGGAGGCCCTCTCTCTCTCTGTTTCTCTCTCTCTCAATCTGTCTCACCTCTCTCTGTCTTTCTCTGCTTGCAAATAAATAAATACATAAAAATATTTTAAAAGTCCTGTATGACTATACAAGATTAAGTTGTATGATGCAATTGTCCATTATCCACTCTAGCTAGTGGGAAGAGTGACTGTTAGTAAACAAACCTCAAAGACATTGTTATAAGCACCTCATCTTATTTAAAACTCAACAGTAGGGCTGGAGAGATGGCTCAGTGGTTGAGGCAGTTGTCTGCAAAGCCTAATGACCCAGGCTTGATTCCCCAGTACCCATGTAAAGTCAGATGCACAGAGGGTTATGTATCTGGAGTTCATTTGCAGTGGCTTGAGGCCTTGGTGCGCCCATTCTCTCTGTCTCTTTTCTTTCTAGTTTTCCCCACTTTTAAATAAATAAAAATAAAACTCAACAGTACAGCATGCAGTGTTAGCTTTTTTAAAATAGAGTATATCAGTTAAATTAAATGTCCTTGAAACTTGAAGATAGCACACACTTTAATATAGATAAATATAGAGAGGAAAGAGAGAGAATGGACAGGACTGGGCTTCTAGCCACTGCAAATAACTCCAGACGCATGCGCCACCTTGTGCATCTGGTTCATGTGGGTCCTGGGGAATCAAACCTGGGTCTTTAGGCTTTGTAGGCATGCACCTTAACTGCTAAGTCATCTCTCTAGCCCATATCTGATATTAAAAAAAAAATAGTGTTGGCCAGGTGTGGTGGCACATGCCTTTAATTCTAGCACTCAGAAGGTAGAGGTAGGAGGATTGCTGTGAGTTTGAGGCCAGCCTGAGACTACAGAGTGAATTCCAGGTCAGCCTGGAGTAGAAAAAGGCCCTCTCCTGGAAAAGCAAACAAACAAAAAATAGTGCTATCCTGTGCTAGAGTGACATCCTACTTTAAAAAAACAAACAAGGGCTGGAGAGATGGCTTAGCAGTTGCTTGTGAAGCCTAAGGACTCACGTTCGCCTCTCTAGATGCCACATTGCCAGATGCCCAAAGTAACATAAACACACAAGGTTGCCCATGCACACAAGGTGGCGCACCTGTTTGGAGTTGATTGCAGAGGCTGGAGGCCCTGGTGCACCAATTATCTTTCTCTCTTATTTGCTCTCTTTATCATAAAAAACACAAAAAAATTAAACAAGACAAAAATATGGGCTGTAGAGATGGCTTAGTGGTTAAGGGCACTTGCTGGCAAAGCCAAAGGACCCAGGTTCGATTCCCCAATACCCATCCATGTAAGCCAGCTGTGCAAGGTGGCACATGTGTTTATAGTTTGTTTGCAGTGGGTACAGGACCCATTTTCTTTGTCTATCAGCCTCTGTCTCTTAAATAAATAGATAAATAAGTAGATAAAATATTTTTTTAAAAAACCAATCCCCCCAAAATAAAATAAAATTAGGATACAATTAAGATTTAAAAATTTTGTAAGGCCAGGCATGATAGTGTGCAGACTTGTAATCCAAGTGTTTGGGTGGCAGAAGAATCAGGAGTTCAAAGCTCTCCTTCCCTACATAGAGAATCTGAGGCTATCTTGGGCCACATGAGACCTTGTATCAACAAGAGTAAACAAAATTTCAAAAAAAAAAAAAATAGTGCTGAGCAGAAGGAAGAAAGATGTTTACATAAGAGCATGTTGACGTCAAATGAGAGAATGGGGGAAGGGAGATGAGCCGTGGGACTGGAGACAAGCTCATGGCGTTGGCCATGGCCCTCTGCTTATGCAGGTCTTGTGTAGGTAGCACCTTCCACTGTGACAGCACAAATACCGTGACCGCTTTGTGTCTAGAGGACGACATTGCCAGCATCCCTTGCCCTCCTTTGGCTCGTACACTCTTTCTTGCAGCTCTTTTGCAATGGGCCCTGAGCCTTGGAGGCGGTAGAGGAGTCCCAGTGCTGAGCACTGCACGGTCGCTTTTCTGCGCTGCGGTGAGCTTTGAGTCACCCCAGTGGTCACCACTGTCTGGAAAGAGAAGCTTCTCTAACAAAAAGTGAGAGTAGCATTCATACATGGGCTTAATAAATATGAGCACGTAGAGGGCAGTTTGGTGGACGTAAGCTATGCCTTTAGCTGGACAAAAGTAGTAGTTTTGCCCCTATGGTTCATGACCTCCCAGCCATAGGCTTGCTTATTACTTTTGGTGTTTAATATTTTTAGTTCTTTATAAATCCTAGATTCCCCCCCACACACACCGCCATTCTACAGGACATGTCTTTATTTTGGTGTTTGTTTTCTTGACATACAGAGCTTTTTAATTTCATGTGATCCTATCTGTTAATTTTTGGGATTATTTCTATGCTACTGAATATATTCTGGAAGTTCTCGCCTATATTTCAAAATGACCCAGGTTCAATTCCCCAGGACCCACATAAGCCAGATGCACAAGATGGTGCATGCGTCTGGAGCTCGTTTGCAGTACCCATTCACTCTGTGTCTATCTGCCTCTCTCTCTTCCAAATGAATAAATAAAATTAAAAACAAATACCTTTGGGAATCTTTGGGCAAGAAGCAAGCAGAACTCCCCTCTTTCCAGCCTACGCCACTCTAATAAAATCCTTAATATTCAGTGTTTTGAAGTGCTGAGTTAATAAATGTATTATCCTAAAAAAAAATGATTTGCCAATGTGTCGCTCCAACAGTTTTGAAGTTTCAGGTCTTACATTAAGGTTTTCAATCCATTTCAAATTGACTTTTGGGCAAGGGAAGAAATGTGAGCTAGTTTCATTCATCTGCATGTGGACATCTAGTTTTTCCTGGTATGATTGAAGATACTCTTTTTTCCCCCATTCTGAGTGGGGTTTGATTGTAAAATGTTCACAATGGACTCATGTGTTTGAACACTTAGTCCCTAGGTGATGGCAATGTTTTAGAAGCTTGTTTAGCCCTTAGCAATCGGACAAGAGTTAAAAAGAAGGGTTTTGGCGGAAAGGAGGCAATGGAAGGTAACAGGAGATGATTATGATAAAAAATACATTGTAGGGGCTGGAGAGATGGCTTAGCAGTTAAGGCACTTGCCTGCTTAACCATCCAGGTTTGATTCCCCAGTTTCCCCATATAAAGTCAGATGTACAAAGTGACACAAAGTTGTCAGCTTGGGCTAGTGTGAAAACATACCTCAAAAAGTCAGAAAAAAATTATATTCATTTAATACAATTACCAATAAAAGGTTTAAGTTATTTATTGATGAGAGAGAGGGAGAGAGAGAGAGAATATGAACGTGCCAGGGCCTGCAGCCACTGTAAACAAACTCTAGTCCTGTGAACCCCTTGTGCATCTGGCTTATGTGGGTCCTGGGTAATCGAACCTGGGTCCTTTGGCTTTGCAGGCAAATGTCTTAACCACTAAGCCATCCATCCAGCCCAATAAAAGTTTTTTTTTTTGTTTTTTTTTTTTTAAGGAAGCAAAGAAATGCTAACAGAACTGCTATGAGGTCAGGTTTGAGAGAGGACATTGATGCGGACTATTCCTTGAGCCCCAAAGCTTTATTAATGAAGGTTATTAACAGCAACACTGTAAATAGTGTGAAGGGGTTCTAAAAAGAGCTTTCAGTTCCCACCAAACAGAGCAGGGCTCCTCATCTTAAAGGTTTCCAAAGGGAGGGGCTCCTGCTTTTTGAGAAGGAAGGCTTTAGTTAATATGCAGTCCACAGTGATTGCTTGCAGTCAGGTTTTTTCTGGCTTCTGGCAGGAGGGAGGAGGGGGAGGAGTCTGAGCTTCTCTCCAGCAGGTCTCTTCTTTCTGGGACGAGAAGGAAGCTGCTACTGCAGGAGGCCATGGCCTGAGCAGAGCCTGTTCTGAGATCTATCAGCAACTAAATTAAATTCCTCACTTGGAAGCTATTGTAGACAACTCCACGTTGATGGGATGAACATCCAAACCAGGCAAAGTTTAGGGGAAGAAGGGATTTATTTCAAGCTCACGGGTCCAGGGGACATTCCGTCCATGGGGAAGAAGCTGCTTCCATACATCCCAGCAGAGAAACAACCAATCAGCCAGTAAACACAAAAGCAACAAGCACAAAGGGGCAGCAAACAGCAGGGACCCTGCCAGAGATCAGAGGGCTCTCCATACCCTTGGGCTAGATATTGGCTCCATCCCCAAACTCACCTTAGGGCTGGACCCTAGGATCAGCCCCTAGTGACACCTCCTGCAGCCAGGGAGCTGTAGATCCAAGTTAGGAGCATTAATGAAACATGAGTCTATGGGGGGCATACATTCCAGCTACCATAGAAGCATAACATTAGACCTTCAAAATAATGTGCAAGGGAGTAATCACCTACATTTCACTATGTATGTTAAAGGCAAATGAGATGTAAGGAGTCTCTCTCTCTCTCTCTTGCTAAGTGATCAGGTAGAGAAATAGAAATCAAGATATAGCCATTACTTGATCACATGGAAAAACTGAGCAAATGCATTCTTGCCAAATGACACCTTTACAACTGAACCAATACCCTGTTCCCAGCCTACATGTTTCCAAAGGATGTCTGTCCCATTTCACCAACTTTCCCAGAACACCAAGCCAGGAAGAGACCAGTCATGTCTCAACGATGTAATCTAGGCAAGCTTTTCAGGGAAGGCAAAAAATGTCAGAAGTCTTAACAGTGATTGGACAGTTCCTTTTAGCAATTTTTGTTGTTGTTCTTGTTTTGAGGTAGGGTCTCACTCTAGCTCAGGCTGACCTGGAATTTACTCTGTAGTCTCAGGGTGGCCTTGAACTCATGGTGATCCTCCTACCTCTACCTCCTAAATGCTGGGATTGAAGGAATGTGCCACCACGCCTGGCATTGAAAGACCCAGAAACTAAATTAACGCCATGAAGGGATTCAGTAAGGTGCTGCCCTGGCTGGGCCTAACTTTCAAGTTTTCCATTTTGGCAGAAGGCAACTGCCCTGACATATGGTTAGGGAAGATGTCCACCCCAAGGCCGGAGTCACCTCTAGTCTAGACATGCCCAGGATATGCTTGAGGCCTGTCCTCCCTGCTTTTTCTGTCCCAGCCAATCACAATGAAGACTACCTCATCTGCCTGGGGTTCCCCTAGCTCCTACCTCAGTCCTGCCCCCAACTTTGCCTGCCAAAATCCCAAGCCAATCAGAAGAGTTACAAGCACATTTACTGTTTAAATCAACCAATCATGTATCTATCTCCTACCTCCTTGTTTGAATTTCTATATAAACCCTCCCTTCCTGCTCTTGTACAGACACACTGCGTTGGTGAAGTGAAGAGTCTGAGCTTAAGCCGGAAATAAAAGCTCCTTGCCCTTGCGTAAGTGTCTGGTTCTCCTTGGTGGTCACTGGGGGTACTGGGAACGGGGCAGAACAGCATTTTAAATTCATTTTTATTTAGTTAGTTGAGAGTGACAGAGAGAGAAAGAGGCAGAGAGAGAGAGAGAGAGAGAGAGAATAGGCACACCAGGGCCTCCAGCTACTGCAAATGAACTCCAGATGCATGTGTCCCCTTATGCATCTGGCTAACGTGGGTCTTGGGGAATCGAGCCTAGAACCTATGTCCTTAGGTTTCACAGGCAAGTGCTTAACTGCTAAGTCATCTCTCCAGCCCAAGCATAGCAATTTTTTAAATAGCCTTTTAAAAAATGTATTTATTTATGAGAGAGAGAGGAAAGGAGAGAGAGAGTTGGGTGTGCCAGGGCTTTCAGCCACTGCAAATGAACGTGCCACCTTGTGCATCTGGCTTACAGGGTCCTGGTGAATGGAACTTGGGTCTTTTGGCTCTGCAGACAAGTACTTTAACTGCTAAGCCATTTCTCCAGCCCCCTTTTAGCAATCAAAAGTTTTAAAATTAGTTAATTAATTAGAGAGAGAGAAATAAAGAGAGAGAAAATGTGCATGTCAGGGCCTCCAGCCACTGAAAACTAACTCCAGTCTCATGATCTACCTCTATGTGGGTCCTGGGGAATCAAACCTGGGTCCTTTGGCTTTGCAGGCAAGTGCCTTAACCAGTAAGCCATCTCTCCAGCCACCTTTTAGGAACTTTATGGTTTGGACCTGCAATGTCACCCATAGTCTCTTGGTTGAACACTTGTCCCCCAGCTAGTGGTGCTATTTGTGGAGGCTGTGGAGCCTTCAGGAGGTGGGAACTGGCTGGCTGGAGAAGGTCACCAGCATCAGATCTTTTAAGAGGACACCTGGTACTTGTTTCCAGTCTTGCTGGCTACTTGCTGCTCCATGGCCACGGTCCTCTGCCAATGTGAGCTGTTTGTAGTGCCTTCCCTACCATGGTGCACGGTGGTACCTTCTGAAATCATAAGCCAAAATAAACGTTTCTTCTTTTTTAATCATTTAAAAATATTTATTTATTTGAGAGAGTTCTAAAGAAAGAGGGAGAGCGAGCGAGTGAGCGAGAGAAAATATGGGTGCTCCAGGGCCTCCAGCCACTGCAAACAAACTCCAGATGCATGCAGCACTTTGTGCATCTGGATTACATGGGGAATTGAACCTGCATCCTTAGGCAAGTGCCTTAACCACTAAGCCATCTTTCCAGCCCCTCCCCTTTTAAAAATGTTCTATGTTGCTTTATTGTTTATTTGCAAGGAGAGAGAGAGAGAGGACAGACAGACAGGACAGACTGAGCGAGTGGGCGCACCAGGGCCTCCAGCCACTGCCAACAGACTCCAGATGCATGCTTCACTTTGTGCATCTGGCTTTACTTGTGTGCTGGGGAATCAAACCTGGGTTGTTAGGCTTTGCAGGGGAAACTCCTTAACCACTGAGCAATCTCTCTAGCCTGAAATGTTTCTTCTTTTATGTTGCTTGTGTCAGGCCACAGTGGCACAAAAATAAATAAATGCAAAATTTTACCCAAGTACCATCTTTTTTTTTTTTATTGAGGTAGGGTCTCACTCTAGCCCAGGCTGATCCGGAATTCACTGTGTACTCTCAGGGTGAATAAGCAAGTCTATTTTAGACTCCTCAATCTCACTAGTGCTAAATTCTAAATCTTTTGTCTACCTTGTTTAAATTGAAACAATACCATCCCACAGATGTCATGGTAACAGTGTAAAAATGTTTATGTAAATGAAATCAAATTAGTAATCTTTTATTTGATGATAAGGTATCTTTAATTACCAATTGTGTCAAAAACTATTTAAAAGGTGATATTTCCTTAGTTTGTTTTAAATTCATTATTGGGATCTCAGCTCTGTGCAAGCATATCACGAAGTTAAATATTTATGAATATAAATTTAGAAGAATAAAAGATTAGAATGGTAATTTTCACATACCAAGTAGCTTAGCAGTTTACACTTAATATCCAGGAATATTCTAAATTCAGTGAACAGTCCCTGAATCCTTATGAGTTAGAATTATTACAGTTGCATTCATTGGATGTGTTATAAAGATGTCTGTAAAATTTAGTATAAATCTGTGCAAGACCACCTGTGTCCTTGAAAATTTGTTTTCTCCCATCATGAGTTGTTCCATTCATTCAAAAATATTTACTAAACTCTGTCTCAATCAACGCTTCCACAAGAAATAGATGGCATATCAAATTTGGATGCACATGTATGCATGTGAATGCATGCGCACACTCACACACACACACACACACACACACACACAATGTATATATATCTATAATATTTTCATTTATTTGGAGAGAGAGAAAGAGAGAGAGAGAGAGAGACTGAAAATGGGAGTGCCAGGGCCTTTAGGCCCTGCAAACAAACTCCAGACATGTGTCCCTCTGTGCGTCTGGCTTTAAGTGAGTACTGGGAATTGAACCTGGGTTGTTAGGCTACACAAGCAAGAGCCTTAATCACTGCGCAATCTCTCCAGCCCAATTCCTTTCTTAAAACATTCAAATTTAGGCTGGATTGCCAGTACCCACATAAACCCAGATGCACAAGGGGATGCATGTGTCTGGAGTTCATTTGCAGGCGCTAGAGGTCCTGGTGAGTTCATTCTCATTCTTATTCTCTCTCTCCCTCCCTCATAAATGAATGAATGAATAAAAAAAGAAAAAGAAAGGAATCATTACAGATGATAGGTAGGGAAAAGTCAAGACAGAAGGAGTGCGGGATGTTGGGTTCAAGGGAGCAGAGCTGTTGGGACTTAAATTCATAGATACAAAGTGTGTTGGTCAGCTTTGCTGGACAGCGTTCCTTTGTTCCGTCTTTCTGTTTCTGTCTTGGGAGGCAGATGTAGGAGGATCACGATGAGTTTGAGGTCACCCTGGGACTACATAGTGAATTCCAGGTCAGCCTGGGCTAGAGTGAGACCCTACCTCAAAAACAAAACAAAACAAAACAAAAAACCCAAAAAACAAAACAACCACAACAACAAAACCAGCAGGCTGAGGATTTTTCAGATCTTCATATCTTAGTTTCTTTTGCTCTAATTCTTCTTTGATTCACTTTACACTTTAGTATACAGCCTGCAGGAACCAAGCATCTCCTTCAACACTTGGCTTTGAAATAACCTCAGCTGATTTCCCGCTCACAACGTGTCCCTTTCCTAAACCACAGGAACACAGTCCTCTCAGGTTCTTTGCCACGGTCAAACAGCGCTCACTTAAACAACTTCATTCCGGTGGGGCCGGGTGGTGCACGCCTTTAATCCCAGCACTCTTGAGACAGATGTAGGAGGATCCCTGTGAGCTCAAGGCTAGCCTAGAACTACAGAGTGCATGCCAGGTCAGCCTTGGCTAGAGTAAGACCCTATCTAGGAAACAAAAGAACAAAAAAATCATTTGGATCTTCCACTTTACTCCAATTGCCCTTTAAAAAATCTTTTTATTGACAACCTCCATACATATAAACAATATGCCATGGTCATAATCCCCTCCGACAACCCTCTACTTCCCTCTCCCAATTCCCCCTCCACTGAATTCCTTCTTCTTTCCACTAGTCTCTCTTATATTATGATATCATCATCTTTTCCTCCTATCATGCAGGTACTGTGTAGGTAGCATCAGCCACTGTGAAGTCAAATGTCAAGGCCACTTCGTGTCTGGAAGACAGCATCGTAAGCACTCTTCCCCATCCTTTGGCTCTTACATTCTTTTCTCCACCTCTTCCACAATGGTCCCTGAGTCTTGGAGGGTGTGATAGAGATATCTCAGTGCTGAACACTCCACTGTCACTTCTTCTCAGCACTTTGATGAGTTTTGAGTGTCCCCAGTGGTCACCACTATCTGAAAAGAGAAGTTTCTCTAACCAAAAGTGAGAGTAGTGTTAGTATATGGGCATAAATATAGGCATTTAGAGGGCAGTTTGGTGAACATAATATATGAGTTTAGTCAGACATTGGCCTGGCTGGCCAGCCATAAGCCTTGCAGCGTCCACTGCTGGTTAAGACCACTGATGACTTTTCTCCCTACAGGCCGCTAGGTCCTTCCAGCATCCTGGCAGCTAGTTGACAGGGAGGAGGCTTCCAGCTCAGCTCCAGCTTGATTTCTCAGGGACCTGCAGCCCATGTATATGGAGTCTTCAGCAATAGGGTCTCAGCATCTAGTTCTGGTGGGCAACCAAGAGCCTTGGCAATGGCCTGTAATGCTTTGGTGGCACCATGGCTTCCCTGAGCAACAACTTGCTGGAAGGTGTCCCACTGAAATTCAGAATCACCATTAACATTTCTATTTCTAGAAGGCACCTTGCAACTCGTCCAAGCTCCACTCACTCCCAAGCTCAGTGGTGCGAAGCAGCACTTTATTCTTAGTGCCCGCGGTAGTGCTGAACTCAAGGGCACTCCTGTGCTGCCACAAGACACTGCCGTTAGCCTCTGAAGGCTGCACGTGCGAGATGATGACGATGTGGAGTTTCGGTGAGGATTCTTTTATTCAAGGTAGGGTCTCGCTCTAGCCCAGGCTGAGCTGGAATTCATTATGGAGTCTCAGGGTGGCCTTGAACTCACGGCGCTCCTCCTACCTCTGCCTCCCCAGTGCTGGGATTAAAGGCGTGTGCAACCAGCATAGAGACATGTCAAGTATTTGGAGATGATAGACAAGCTAGTGAGCTTGATTTAATTATTGCACATTATATCTATTAAGTATAGCATCATTTTATAGCCCCCGAATATATGTAAGTATAAATTGTCAATTTACAATAAAATAAAAAAGAGCAAATTTGATTACAAAAGAAAATTTCTAATTTGAATTGGGTCTGTTTCCCATAGTTCTACCAGGGGCTCTAGACTTCTCCTTTGAGGTTTCCCATTCTTTTCTTTTTCCTTAATTTGAATTAAATTAAATCATTTTATTTCATTAGACAGACAGACAGAGAGAGAGAGAGAGAATTCATTAGACACAGAGAGAAAGATAGATAGAATTGGCATGATAGGGTCTCCAATCCATCAAATTCCAGATGTGTGCACCGTCTTGTGCACATGTGTGACCTTGTGTGCTTGCATCACCTTGTGCCTCTGGCTCACATGGGATTGGGTGAGTTGGACATAGGTCCTTAGGCTTCACAGCAAGCAGCTTAACTGCTAAACAATCTCTCCAGCCCTCTTGAGTCCTTTCTTTAAAAATATTTTTTGTTCATCTTTATTTACATATTTGAGAGTGACAGAGAGAGAGGGAGAGAGAGACAGATAGAGAGAGAATGGGCGCGCCAGGGCTTCCAGCCACTGCAAACGAACTCCAGATGCGTGCGCCCCCTTGTGCATCTGGCTAACATAGGTCCTGGGGAATCAAGACTCGAACCGGGGTCCTTAGGCATCACAGGCAAGCGCTTACCCGCTAAGCCATCTCTCCAGCCCCTGAGTCCTTTTATTTAAACAAAAAAAATTTAATTTATTTGAGAATTGAGGGAGAGAATTGTGCACACCAGGACCTCTTGGTGCTACAGGTGAACTCCAGACTCATGTGCCACTTTGTGTATTTGGCTTTATGTAGGCACTGGAGAATTGAACCCAGGCTTTCAGGCTTTGCAAGCAAGTGCCTTTAACTGCTGAGTCATCTTTTCAGTCCCTAAGTCCTTTGGAACAAAGTGGTAGATGCAGACATGGCTAAAGGAGAGTCCTGGATTCAGAGTCAAGACAGCTGGCCCCTTAGATTGGTTCACTTAACAACAGTTCATCTTCCCTGTGGATTTGTTTTTCTAGAATCCTGGGGGTAGGATGCTCAAAGTTCATCTTGGCAGTCTCTCTCCTGGGCTAGTGGGGTCATATTGACTCAGTGTGGGCCAGTTAAGTGTATTCAGAAGTGTGTGGAGTCTGCTTCCTCTTGTCTACAGTTCCAGTGTGAAATTGAAAGGAAAGAAGCTTGCTTCTCCACAGTGGGGGAGCCCCACCTCTAGCCCCGTCTGTCTTGGGATTTCTTATCATTTCAGAAAAAGGCTTCTGTTAGAATTCCACTGACCCCAGACTTGTGTATGGTTTAGCCTTGGTAGGAATATAGGCTGCGTGCATATGTGCTCCTTTATGTGTGCTGCGGGGATTCCAGTAGCCATTCACACTCCCCTGCATGGGCTAAAAGCCCACGCTTGCATTTCCTTATCAAAGTACGTTTTAATTCAGATCAAAATAACCTGAAAGCCAGATTCCTTCTTTTCTTTGCCTTTCTTCATTTGAATAACATTGGTCCCAGCTTAGTGTCTTATGCAGAGATAATGCTTAATAAGTGTCTGCTGGATTTAGCATCATTAGAAAGAGTACAGTTGGATAACACACATTTCATCTCTCCCTGGATTGCCTTTCTCTAATCTTCAGCAATTTGCCAAATCAAACAGTACTTTCAGACAATCACACCATATACTAGCTCTTTAAGCATTCATACTTACATAACCTCATTATGTTTTCCTTTTCCTAGCATAATTTCTTTCCTGATCACAAGTGAATGCCTTTTAATTGCAGAAAGTTGAGATAGTAGAGAAATACACCCATTTTGATCTTTTTATTTTTAGCTAGCACATTTATTCTACATTATATTACAAACTTTTGTTATATTGAAAGAGTCTACAGTCTTTCTTCCATTTACCATATCATAATGATATCCTTACTCTTTATGTAGTCCTTAGAACATGCTATAAAACATTAATGCTTGTTTTCTGAGGGAGAGTTTTATTCAGAGAAGGCTACTTCACCAAGGATTTATAGATCCACAACCTCAAATACCGAAAACTAGTTTGCACATGCCCATGTTTACGATCACTTTGACTCTTCCTTATGTAACTTTTCCCCCTGGAAAATGAAGTGGATGTACCCAAAATGACAACCCTGGTGATCAAAAATTGTAGAAAATATCACCTACAACCAGTTTGTCATGTAAATCATAAAATAAAATTTTTTTAAAAATATTTTTATTTTACTTATTTGAGAGAGAGAGAGAGAGAGAGAGAGAGAGAGAGAGAGAGAGAGAAAATGATGGCTTCATGTTATGCTCAGAGGAAAAAACACAGTACAACATAGGCTTAATAGGAATGGATGTTGTATTGAATCCAAAGGTACCCCAGGTGCATTTCTCTGGGCCCTCTAATTCTACTACATATAAGACAAGGGGTAAATGTAAAGTTTGGAGCATTCCAAATAAATATGATGATGAGCTAGCCATTGGCATTTAACCTAGTCTGCTTCCTATATCATGGTAAACAACATTTACTCTTCGAACCCTAACTGACTCTTACTTAATTTCTGGAGAAGGTATTCAGCAACAAGGGGAACTCATACCAGAATTGGAAACACAGTCATCTGTGAGTAAAGTCTCTGACATTGCTTATGGAGAGGCATTGAAGGCCTGGAGAGATGGCTCAGCTGTTAAGGCACTTGCCTGCAAAGCCTAGTGACTTGGGTTCAGTTCTCAGTACCTACATAAAGCCAGATGCACAAAAGGGGCATATGCAGCTGGAGTTTGTCTCTCTGTATTTACAAATAAATAAATAATTTTTTAAAGAATGTGAGCTTTAGATATTTGTGGACAGAATGATATGGACTGCTTTTAAAAGTCATAATTCTTGGGCTGGAAAGATGGCTTAGTGGTTAAGATGCTTGCCTGCAAAGCCAAATGACCAGAGTTCTCTTCCCAAAGTACCCATGGAAAGCCAGATCCACAAAGCAGCATGTGCATCTGGAATCTGTTTGCAGTGGCTGGAAGCCCTGGCATACCTATTCTCTCTGTCTCTCTTCTATCTCTCTCTGCCTACAAATGATTTTTTTAAAAGTCATAATTCTAGGGCTGGAGGGATGCTTAGTGGTTAAGGTGTTTACTTGAGAAGTCAGACCTGGGTTTGATTCCCCAGGACCCACTTAAGCCAGATGCACAAGTTTGTTCATGTGTTTGAGTTTGTTTGCAGAAACTGAAGTCCCTGGCATGCCCATTCTCACTGCCCCTTTCTCTTGCTTTCTCAAATAAATAAAAAATCAGTCATAATTCTATTGCCAATTTGAGAATAACTTTAATTTTTTTAGTCTAATTAAATATCAAAACACTATTTACACTTCTCACTAAGTTCACTTATTCTCCCTCTTATCCCTATATATTTCATGTACATTCATTGATTTATTTTTTAATATTTTATTTATTCACTTATTATTGGAGATGGAGAGAGACAGAGAGAAAGAGGCAGATAGATAGAGAATGGGCACCCCAGGGCCTCCAGCCACTGCCAACAAACTCCAGCTACATTGTGCATCTGGCTTACATGGGTCTTGGGGAATGGAGCCTTGAACCGACAAGCCATCTTTCCAGCTCCTAGCTTTCACCTTTTTTTGTTTGTTTAATTTTTTTGTTTTTCAAGGTAGAGTCTTGTTCTAGCTCAGGCTGACCTGGAAGTCAGTATGTAGTCTCAGGCTGGCTTCAAACTCACAATGATCCTCCTACCTTGGCCTCCTGGGCACTGGGATTAAAGGTGTGCACCACCATGCCTGTCTGGCTTTCAGCCCATGATCGCAGCCTATGGAATGGAGTGAGGCTATGCACAGTTAGGGGGAGGACCTTCCACCTCAATTTACTCTAGGATATTCCTCACAGACATGCCCAGAGGTGTGCTTTCATGCTGATTCTAAATCTTTTTATTTTTACATAATTATTTATTTGACAGAGAAAGAGGGAGAGAGAATGAGAGAGAACGGGCGTGCCAAGGTCTCCAGCCAATGCAAATGAACTCCCGAAGTGTGCACCATCTTGTGCATCTGACTAATATGGGACCTGGGGAATTGAACCTGGGTCCTTTGGCTTTGCAGGGGGAACACCTTAACTGCTAAGCCACCCCTCCAGCCCTGATTCTAGATCTTATCAGGTTGACAAGTGAGATTAATTCCCATAGACATATACCCGATAAGAGGCCAATCTCCATCTAGTTGTTTCTTATATCCCCGGAGTAAAGCAAATCACCTAGTTAAGAAAATGGGCTGAGGATGTGAAAAAAATTATTCTCAAAAGAAGATACATAAACTAATAGAAGAAAATGCTCAATATCACTGAAGATCAGAGAAATGCCGACCGACATCACAGTGACAGATCATCTCTCACCTATTCTTTCATTTATATATTTTAAACTTAAGTTTACTTCTTGCTTATAATTTCTTCCCATTACCTTTTCTTTTTTTAAAAAATAAAAATATTATTTAATTATTTATTTATAAGGAGAAAGAGAGAGAGAGAGAAAACGTGGTATGTCAGCTAATAGAACCAGAGTGTCTCCATCTTTAGACTTTGACTGTCATTTCATTGCAACTCTGTTTCCTGAGTGACCCTAACCACTCATCTCAATTATCACTCCTCCAGAAGGGCCCAAGCCCTGAGGCAAGGTGGACTGCTCTGCAACCAAGAAATTCCAGTGACCCCCACCCACCCCACAAGTATCATGCCCTAGTCTGTAAAGGAGGCTGCTCTGACACGCCTGGTCGGGCCCTTCTCAGGCGTCCTCCAATGAAGCCAGCCTCTGCTTCCAGCCTAGTCTTCTCTCCCATATCCTTTCCCATGTTTTCTTTTTTCTTTTATTTGCTTTGAGGCAAAACCAACAGACTGGCCTTTTTTAATGTGTGTGTGTGTGTGTGTGTGTGTGTGTGTGTGTGTGTGTGTGTGTGTAGAGAAAGAGACAGAGAGAGAGAGAAAGAGAGGGAGACAGGGAGAGAGAGAGAGAGAGAAAATTGATGTGCCAGAACATCCAGCCACTGCAACCGAACTCCAGACACATGCGCCCCCTTGTGCACATGTGCAACTTTGCACGCTTGTGTCACTGTGCATCTGGCTTATGTGGGACCTGGAGAGTTGAACATGAGTCTTTAGGCTTTTCAGGAAAGTGCCTTAAACACTAAATGATCTCTCCAGCTCTTTTTTAAAAAGTTTTAAAAAGTTTGTTTGAAGCAAGCCTAACAGACTGCCCCTTTTTAAAATGAGAGAGAGAGAGAGAGAGACAGACAGAAAGAGAAAGAGAACTTTCCCACTTTTTTTTAATACCGGGGCCTTTTTGCTGCTGTAAACAACTCCAGATATATTTATTTATGAGAGAGAGAGAGAGAGAGAGAGAGAGGGAGAGAGAGAATGGGTACTCCAAGACCTCTAGCCACAGCAAATGAACTCCAGACATATGTTCCTCTTTTGGGGAATCGAACCCAGGGAGGTCAGGCTTTGCTAGCAAGCACCTTAACTGCTGAGCCATCATTCCAGTCCCCATTACCTTTCCTTGTCCCTCCTCCCCAGCTCTCTTCTACTGAACTCCTTCTGCTTTCCAACTGGTCCCCCTCCTCCTCGGACCTCTCCCTCTCCTCCGCCACCCGTGACTGAATGTCGATGTCCCGCCATTGTGCAGGTGTCATGTAGGCTGTGAGGGCATGCGTGCAATGGCCACTTTGAAGGCAGTCCTCCACAGTGCTCCTCCGTAGTGCTCCTCTGCAGTGCTCCTCCGTAGTGCTCCTCCGTAGTGCTCCTCCGTAGTGCTCCTCCGCAGTGCTCCTCCGCAGTGCTCCTCCCCACCTTCTGGCACTTACACTCCTTCTGTCTCTTCTTCTGGAATGTGTCCCAAGCCTTAGGGTGAGTGATGGAGGGTTTCATTCAGCACTGGGCATGCCACATTTACTTATTCTCATCATTTTGATGAGTTTTGAGTCTCCCCATTTATCTAAGGGGGGCTGGAGAGATGACTTAGCAGTTAAGGCATTTGTCTGTGAAGCTTAAGGACCTAGGCTTGACTCCCCAATACCCATGTAGAGCCAGATGTACAAAGTGGCGCATGTGTTTGCAGCTCAGTTGCAGTGGTTAGAGGCCCTCGTATGCCTATTAGCTCTCTCTATCTGCTTCTTTCCCTCTCTCTTAAGTAAATAAATAAAATAGTAAAAAGAGTGAGAGTGCACACAAGAGATATGGAAGGAGAAAGAGAATGGGCACACCAGGGCCTCTTGTTCCAAACAAACTCCAGATACATGTGCCACTTTATGCATCTGGCTTTCCACGAGTACTGGGAAATCAAACCCTGGCCATCCAGCTTTGCAAGGAAGCACCTTTAACTGCAGAGCCATCTCTCCAGCCCCAAGTTGGCTTTTCTTTAAAAAAAAAAAATCAATTTCCAAATTATTAAATGCACTTAAGTTTAGGCTTATATATTCCTGAAGTTTCACATCTTATTAATTAGACTGTAGTATATATCAATTAACTCATGTGTATCAAACGACCACATCGCAGTGACTTAGAATAAGGAGCTATAGTTTTCTCACATACTTGCAGATCTGCGAGCCAGACTGGGCAGGACTGGGAACTTTGTTTATCTGACTTGGAGTTCACTATGTAGACTCAGGGTGGCCACAAACTCACAGTGATCCTCTTACCTCAGCTTCCCAAATTCTGGGATTAAAGATGTGCACTACCACCTACGGGGAGGGAGGGAGAGAGGGAGAGAGAGAGAGAGCTAGAGAGAGCGAGCATCAGGGACTCATGCTGCTGTAAGCAAACTCCAGATGCATGTGCCAGTTTGTGCGTTTGGATTTACGTGGGTACTGGGAATGAAACTTGGATTGTCAGGCTTTGCAGGCAAGCACCTTATCCACTGAGCAATCTCTCCAGCCCCTTTATTTATCTTGACTGGACCCACTCTTGTAGCTGTGGGTTGGCTGAGGTTTGGACCTGGGCTTAAAGCAGCATGAGAGGGGAGGAATTGCCTTTAGGACCAGAGGGCCAGGCCAGGCAGAAACTTCCTACAGCAATGGAAGGACCCCAGCAATAGAAACAGAAACCTACAAGATATTGTAAAGTTTTGGATGGAGCTAGGACAATTTCATTTTCATTTCATTTTCTTATTGGCCAAACCAAACCATATTTGTAGTGTGCTTGCAAAGTCACATAGAAAAGTTATGGATATAAGTGTTGACATAAAAGGTATGGCTCTCACCCCAAAGGGGATTAAAGGTAATTTCTTCTGCCAAATATAAGCATCCATGGCCCAGGAACACAGATTTAGGTCACCCCAAATTCCATGTTCCAACATGTTAACAATTTCATGAAGGTTTTATAGTTACAGAGGAAAGTCATAAGGCACTTTTCAAAGAATTTGGCTGACCATCAGGTGGCAGGTTTCGGCACAGCAGGAGACTGGGGGAATCTCCACAGTCCTCAGATGCTGTCTGATGACATTCTTTTTTGGTTTTTGCAAGGTAAGGTCTCACTCAAGCCCAGGCTGACTTGGAACTCACTCTGTACTTTCAGGCTGGCCTCAAATTCACGGAGATCCTCCTACTTCTGCCTCCCAAGTGCTGGGATTATAGGTGTGCACCTCCATGCACAGCTAATATTCACTTTTTTCTTTTCTTTCTTTTTAAAAAATAATTCGTTTATTTATGAGAGAAAGAGAGAGAGAGAGAGAGAGAGAGAGAGAGAGAGAGAGAGAGATATTGAGAATGGGTACTCCAGGACATCTAGCCACTGCAAAGGAACTCCAGACACATGCACCACCATGTGCAGCTGGCTTACATGTGTTCTGAGGAATTGAACTTGGGTCCTTAGGCTAAGCAGGCAAGCATCTTAACCTTTAAGCCATCTCTCCAGCCCCTGATGACATTTCTTACCCTTGGGTTAGAGGAAGCTGGAGGTCTGCTAGTACATTCCAAGAAGGCTGCCCCTGACAGCGAGATGGATGTTAGGTCAGACACAGAGGTGGGTACTAATGGCTACTGAGGGGCTAACGGTAGCCTGGGCAATGTGGCTGACCTTGCCACGCTCCAGCTCTGTGGTCACAGTCTTATCAGTCCAGTCAGGCTTGTTGGAAGTAGGTGTAGCTGACACAGTGCTTTTCTGGGAACTTTAGTCCCCACAGGGATTCTCATTTTCTGGTCAAACTAAACCATACATTTAATTATCTGTTTATTTACTTTATTTTTTGTTTTTTTAAAGTAGAGTTTCACTGTAGCTCAGGCTGATCTAAAACTCATTATCTAGTGTCAGGGTGGCCTTGAACTCATGGCAATTGTCCTACCTCTGCCTCCCAAGTGCTGGGATTAAAGGCGTGAGCCACCATGCCCAGCTCCAGACCATGATTTTAATTATTTTTAAAACATTTTTTAAAAATTATTTTTCTTTTATTTATGAGAGGGGGGAGGTAGAGACAGTGGGTGCACCAAGGCCTCTAGCTACTGCAAATGAACTCCAGATGCATGTGCCACCTTGGGCATCTGGCTTTATGTGGGTACTGGGGAACTGAACCTGGGTCCTTTGGCTTTGCAGTCAAGGGCCTTAACCCAAGTGCCTTAAGCCATCTCTCCAGCCCACCTAGTTAGGATTTTTTAAACCATATTTTCAGTGTGACTGCAAAGTTACATGCAAAAGGTATGGATATAGGGAATCTCATTTATTGGCCAAACCAAACCATCTTTTTAGTGTGACTGCAAAGTATCATGTAAAAGGCATAGATGTGATGGGAAAATGTGAACACTCAGGGTGCATGACACAATGTATTACGGAGTTTATATGATCTGTACATTTTCTCAGTTTTCTGTGTAGCACAATGGTGATATTTCATTTTCTTTTTATAAAATATTTTTATTTATTTATTTGAGAAAAAGAGGCAGGTAGAGTGAATGGGCATGCCAGGGTCTCTAGCTACTGCAAATGAACTCCAGAAGAATGTGCCACTTTGTGCATCTGGCTTCACATGTGTAGTGGAGAATCAAACCTGGGTCTTCAGGCTTCAGAGACAAGTGCCTTAACCAGTAAGCCATCTATCTCTCCAGACCCCAAGGGTGATATTTCTTTGCAAAGTATTTATCAGGGTGGGATGTTTATTCAGATCTTAATTGCCAGATTGCATTCTAGAACCTTACATACTTTATTCTGAACAATGTAGGGACAAATCTTTAATTCCAGGGTATTTTGTTCCTGTACAAAGAATGTTAATTAAAATGTTTGCTATTTTTAATCTTACTCTGGTTAAGTGCAATTTAGACCTTATCATTTCAGAAATGTGAAAGTGTAATAATTACAGGCACATTGACGACAACATGCAAATATTGTAGACCAGAAGCAACATACCTCCATCTTCACTAATTACTTACTGTACTGAAGTGAAAAAAAAAAAAAAAAAAACAAAAAAACAAACAGCAAAACCCAGAAAACAATGTAACAGTCCAGGGCTGATATGGTAGTTCACAGTGGTAATCTTTTTAAAAATATTTTTATTTACTTATTTGCAAAGAGAGAGAGAGAGAGGGAGGATGAGAGAGGATGAGAGAGAATGAGAGAGAGGAGGAATGGTCGCTTCTGAGCCTTTTGCCACTGCAAAGAAACTTCACATGCAGGCACCACTTTGTGTATCTGGCTTTATGTGGGCACTGGGGAACTGAACCCAGGCCTTTAGGCTCTGCAAACAAATGCCTTAACTGCTGAGCTATTTATCCATGTTACACACTGGTAATCTTCTGAAGGCAAGAGGAGTTCAAAGCCAGCTAGGTCTATGTGAGACCCTGCCTTAAAAAAATAAAAACAGCTGGAGAGAGAGCTTCATGGTTAACTGTTTGCCTGCAAAGCCTTTCTTGCAAAGCAGTCATTACAGCCATAGTCCCTCTCCTTCTCTGACCAGCCTCTAGACCCTTATCATGAAAGGTTGGTAGTCAGCCACTTCCCTCAGGAGGTCATTTTTCCCATCTTCTAGTTTATAGGTCAGCCACACAGATGTGTGTGTGTGTGTGTGTGTGTGTGTGTGTGTTTTTCCCTTTAGGCTCTAAGGTCTAGAGGAGTCCCAGTTTTTCAGAGCACACCCTAGTGGTGATGTGTATGTGGCTAAGACTTCGTTACTTGTAACGGAAAACAAAAGGAAGGGCTATGAGAAATATTGATGATCAATTCGTCTTTCTTTGAGTTACCCAGGGATGGCTGGGGGCACTTGTGGATTCTGGGGTCCGTAGAGCTTGAGGTTGTCCCTCTTAGCTGGAGGCCATCATCTGAGCATGAGACTGTATCCTGGAGCAGGGGACATGATGACCCAAGACTTAAGTTGTTTATGAGTAATGAACTTGAGATATCAGAGCTGGGACGATGAGTAGTAAACTCTTGATTCAGACTGTCTGAAAAAGCACAGATAAATAAACAATAAATAAAAATAAAATAAAATAAAAATAAACAATAAATAAAAAAATAAAGAACTGAGCAGAACCTGGTTGAACTAAGACAGTTTGCTTTTGATATAACTCTCTATAGATATATTTGGAAAGAGGAGAACACACTCAGGCAAGTGAAGTTTCTGTCTAATCTTGGAAGAGAAATATATAACAATCTGACGTACATTAGAGACATCTGAACTGACATAAAGCAACTTTCTGCCTTACCCGTGACAACTGAATATAGAAGAAGCTTAGGCAGGCTATAGTAACATGGCTGTGCATAACAGGAGGACCAAAGTCACAGTGACTGGAATTAGATTTAAGTCTAGTCATGACCACTTGGTAGGATTAAAAAATTATTTAAATTAAAAAATTCATTTAAATGTAAAAATTCCCTGAGCCATGTTGGGTGCATTTGAAGTCTACGTCAGTGATGGGCTCTTGGTTTGGTTGGAGTTGAGCGTCCTCAGCGTGTGTCTCCTTCACCCTTGGGCTGATGTCAGGGTCACCGAGGAAGCTGCTCTCTTGCTCACGGCCCCAGTTCCTCTGTGGTTTCAGCTGGCGCTGGGCTGAGAAGCGCTGGCTTGCTTCTCTCCTCAGGTGCTGCTCCCGTCTGAAGAAGGGAAGCAGATTCCACGCTGCGCCACATGCCGCGTCTGCAGACAACTTCTAATCTCTCAGCAGCCTTCACAGCGCCCTCGGACATCCAAGCAGGAAGGAAGCTTCCAGCTGAATTCCCGCTTGAGTTCTTTAGGCCCCACAACCAAAGGATGTATTTATGCACTTAGTTTATAGGTCAGCCAGATAGCAGTAGGGTCTCACCTACTAGAGACTTGAACTCATGTTGTTAGGCTTTGCAGGCAAGTGCTAAACCACAGAGACATCTCTCCAGCCGCTGGTTATATTTTAATAATATTTTTAGGTAGTTTAGTAAGTAATGATAGGGATTAGGAGTAAGGTGGAGCTCAGGTTTCCTTGAAATTTGTCATCCTCGTGTCTCAGCTTCTCAGTTTCTATGGTTACGGGCATGTATCACCATGCTCATCTCAATATATTCTTTTCGTTTGTTTGGTTTTGAGGTAGGGTCACACTCTAGCTGAGGCTGATCTGGAATTCCCTCTGCAGTCTCAGAGTGGCCTTGAACTCACAGAGATCTTCCTACTTCTGCCTCCCGAGTGCTGAGACTAAAGGTGTGCACTACCACACCCAGCTTCAATATATTCTTTTTAAAAAATATTTTTATTTATTTATAATGAGAGAGCAAGAGAGGGACAGGAGCGAGAGAGATGGAGAATGGGCACACCAGGGCCTCTAGCTGTTGCAAATGAACTCCAGATGCATGCACCACCTTGTGCATCTGGCTTACATAGGTTCTGGGGAATCGAACCTAGGTCATTAGGCTTGGCAAGCAAGTGCCTTAACAGCGAAAGCATCTCTCCATCCCCTCAATATATTCCTGATGGGAGAGTTTTCTTTCTCCATATGTATCCTTTGCTAATTGTACGCACCGTTTTGCTCAGTAGATTTATCTAGCTCTCTTCCCACCCTCTCTGACGTCTTCTCTGTTGGTTTGCTTCTGACTTTCTCTGTCCCCTTCTTCTCCTTGTTCTTCCTCTCACATTGTCTCGTTGGTTCCCTTGGCGAGGCCTCCCTTCCCCTATCTTGCAGTGTTCCTTTAGTTCTCTCTCCCCTCTTACTCTTCTGACCATTTCTAACTCCAGCCACCTGCTTGCCTTTTCCTCCCCCTGCCCCTGTAGAGCTGTAGAGTTCACTAATTTGAGACAGCAAGGTGTGACATGTCAATCTTAATTTCCTAATTATTTCTTTGAAAAATGTTAAATCTATTTGCAAGGGGGGCGGGGAGAGAGAGAGAACGGGTTACCAGGGCCTTTAGTCACTGCAAAGAAACTCCAGATGCATGTGCCACCTTGTGCATCTGGCTTTTATGTGGGCACTGGGGAATTGAACCTGGGTCCTTAGGCTGTGCAGGCAAGCACCTTAACTGCTGAGCCATCTCTCCAGCCCTCCAGTTGTTTCTTTATCAAGTATTTTCAGGCTTGTCTTACTTCCAATGGGAGGATCCAGGTGGAAGAATGAGTGACAGGTACTTCCACATATGAGGATCTTTCTCACTAGCATCAGTAGTCGTTCTTTGCCAACAGATGCTCCTATTACAGCCGTCTTCTAAAGCCCCTTTTCAGTTTTTAATCTTGGAAAACAGGCTGGTGGCATCAGCGTGGAATTTCCTGCAGCATTGAGAGTGAAACTTATTTCAGTTTCCATGGAGCCCACTCTTTGGAGCCAAAGGAAGTGGCGGGCGCAGAGCTCACAGAGGGCCTGGCTTTCCTGTCACCTCCCTGAGACTGCGGGAGACAGCTGGGCTGCAAAGGTGAAAATGAAGTCGGAGCACTGCTGCACATTGCTTTCTCCCAGCGACGTTTTCTGCTAACTCTGCTGCGAGGAAGCAGGGCTGTCAGCCCACCTGACACATCTGTCTTTGCTTTAACTCAATTTTCACTGGACCACGGGGGCCAGGAGCCAACAGGTGTCTGCATGAAAGACTCGCTCAGTTCCTCTAAGGGCTAGCTCAGAAACCCAGGCTGTTTTAGAAACAGATTTTTCTTTTCTTTCTTTAAAAAAACTTTTTTAAAATTCTTATTTATTTGCAACAGACAGAGAGAGAGAGAAGAGAGACAAACAGGAAGATTAGGCACACCAGGGCCTCCAGCTACTTCAGAAACACTCTAGATGCATACATCACTTTGTGCATTGGGCTTTATGTAGGTACTGGGGAATCAAACTCGGGTTGTTAGGCTTTGCAGGCAAGCACCTTAACTGCTGAGCTATCTCTCCAAACCAGAAGCAGAGTTTCCTGCAGTTGTTAAGGAAGTATTGATCATCTTGGCATCAAATTTACACCTGGTGGACCTGTCTGTATGGCAGATCGTGAGTGAGGAATAATGGAAGAGCCCTGCAGAGGGAGTCCCCTCCCTGTGTGACAGGGTACATGGATGTTAGCTCATCAAAGTAATTGGGCTTGGAAGGAGTTTGTTTCAGAGAAGAGCTTTTCCCAAGTTGCTTGCTTTTCCATAAAAAACAAAAGGAACCTCTTCATCTGTAGGACCTGAGTTCAAAGCCAGTGTCTTTTTATTTTATTTTATTTTTTTTAAATTTTTTAAATTTATTTATTTATTTGAGAGCGACAGACACAGAGAGAAAGACAGATAGAGGGAGAGAGAGAGAATGGGCACGCCAGGGCTTCCAGCCTCTGCAAACGAACTCCAGACGCGTGCGCCTCCTTGTGCATCTGGCTAACGTGGGACCTGGGGAACCGAGCCTCGAACCGGGGTCCTTAGGCTTCACAGGCAAGCGCTTAACCACTAAGCCATCTCTCCAGCCCAAAGCCAGTGTCTTTTAATTGGCCATTTTCTCAAGCTTTTAGGACCCTCTTTTACTTATTAATTTATTACAGGGTAGAGAGGGAAAAGAAGGGAGGGAGGAAGAGAGGGGGTGGGGAAGGGGTGTGCCAGGGTCTCTAGCCACTGCAAATGAACTCCAAATGCATGTGCCATCTTGTGCATCTGGCTTATGTGGGTACTGGGGAATTGAACCAGGATTCTTAGTTTCTCAGGACCTTAACCACTGAGCAACTTGTCCAGCCCTGACCTTGAACTCTTATGTGCAAAGATGACCAGCTCTTACCTTTTAAGTGCATGTATGGCAAGCATGTGCCACCATGTCTAGCTGTTTAATCAGTACTCTTGCTTTGACATTGAACAAAGCCAGTGAATCAAGGTAAATATATGTGTGTGTGTGTGTGTGTGTGTGTGTGTGTGCGCGCGCGCGCGCGCACGTTTGTGTGTACATGTATTTTTGTTCCTTTGGCCTCACTGGTCCTTTTCATTCCTTTGGTTTTTCCATGTTTCTTCCTACCCCTGGACCTTGTGCCCATGCTCTTCATCATTTGAGGAATACCTCTTTTGAGCCTCTCCTACCTGGCCTCTCTATTCTCAGGTATCTCTGAGCAAGGATGGGGAATGGATGAGGGGTTACCTAGCCACATTCAGGGTTTCTCTCCTTCTATATGTAAACAAATGAAATCAACTCAAGGTTGCAAGCAGGAATGATAAAACATCAAAACAAGGGCTGGAGAGATGGCTCAGCAGTTAAGGCACTTGCCTGCAAAGCCTGAGGACCTGGGTTGGATTTCCCAGTATCCACATAAACCCAGGCTCACAAGCGGTGCCAGAGTCTAGAGATTGTTCCCTGGCATGGCTAGAGGCCCTGGGGTGCCCGTTCTCTCCCTCCCCCTCTATCTGCCCTGTCTCTCAAAGAATTAAATATGTAAATAAGTAAAATATAAAAAAAATCAAAACAAGGTTGGAAAATGTTCACATGGACTATCTTGGGGTCAAATATTTAGGAGAAAGAAAGAGTATCCAGAGATTGTGGCCCCAACAATTGCATTCTAACCTGACCTCTCTCTCTCTCTCTCTCTCCCCCCAGCAGCAAATGAAGGTGAGAGTGACATGACATTCCTCTTGGAAAAGAGCCTTCATGAATTCTACCCCTCCACTGACTGCTGGAGTCCAAACGCTCCTGGTTTCCAGAGAATGGATACTTCAAGTTACTAGTTTTCATGGGGCCACTGGGGTCCTTCAAAAACATTTGGCAAGCCAGTTGGGGTGGCACAATCCTTTCATCCCAGCCATTGGGAGGTGGAGGTAGGAGGATCGCCATGAGTTTGAGGCCACTCTGAGGCTCCTATATAGTGAATTCCACGTCAGCCTGGGTTAGAGCGAGACCCTAACTCGAAAAAGCAAAACAGCAAACAAACAAGAACACCTCCCCCTCCCTCGCCAAACATTTGGCACTGCCTCTGGATACACTTGGTGTCTCAGCCAGTGAAGAGGTTGCTATAGCAATCTATAAGTCAAGGGCCAGGCTGCAGCTGTTATTCCTCCAATGTGAAGAACAGCCCTACAAAAAAACAATTATCTGCCAAATGTGAGCAGTGTTATCATTAAGCAAATCTGTTTTAAATTGTTGTACCCGAAGCTCTGTTGTTTCTGAGAAATGTCTTGGAATGGAAAACTGTTCCTAGAAAATTTTAAAGAATATTAATTTTATATTATGAGGTAATGCCCAGCATTACACTGTCTGAGAGACTAGACATCCTGGGCTTTTTAGCATAAAACCTCTTGTAAAATATGCAATAAATTTAAATGTTGGTTATATGTTGGAATAATAATCTTAACTATTAAAATAAATTAGATTACTAAAAGTAATTTTATCTGTTTATTTTTTACTGTTTACCTGTTTATGTTTAATGTGGCTACTACAAAAAGTTATGTTTCATCTATGTATGTATATATATATATGTATGTATATATGTATATAAGGCTCACATTAGGGTTATGATGGATTACTGTGGTCTAGAGAAGGAGGGACCAATGAGTAAGAGATTTGGGGCACAAGATACTCTGGTCATATTTAAAAAAATAGCCAGGTGTGGTGGTGCGTGTGTTTAATCCCAGCACTCAGGAGGCAGAGGTAGGAGAATTGCTGTAAGTTCAAGACCAGTCTGGAACTTCAGAGTAAGTTCCAGATCAGCCTGGGGTAAAATGAGACTGTAATCTCAAAAACACTAAACATAAAATAAAATAAAAGCTTTTTTAATTCCTTTACTTAGAAGACATTGTTGAGCATTGGCCAATCATTGATCATATTAAAGATAAGTACATTTTTTCATTATGAACAGCTCATAGTGTATTGAAGTCAGAAAGTTGATAAAAGGGAAGATGTAATAGCTTATGGAAAAAAGTGTGATTAGCTACCTGGATGAGTCATCAAATATAACATTAGAGGTGAGGTACTAACTGGATTGGGGTCTGTTTTTCTAAAATATTTAATTAATTTATTTTTGAGAGAGAGAAAAAGAGAGAGAGAGAGAGAGAGAGAGAGAGAGAGAGAATGGACACACCAGGGCCTCCAGCCATTGGAAACAAATTCCAGGTGTATGTGCCCCCTTGTGTATCTGGCTTCTGTGGGTATTGGGGAATTGAACCTGGGTCCTTAGGCTTTACAGGCAAGTTCCTTAACCATCAAGCCATCTCTATAGCCCAGTGATCTGTTTTCTATTCTTGTGAACTGCCCATTCCTTCCTCTACTGCTTGCAGACTAGAACGTGTCTTCATTTCTCTTTCTGCATGCATCACTTTGTGTATCTTGCTTGTTGAGTACTGAGGAATTGAACCTGAGTCATCAGGCTTTTCAGGCAAATGCCTTAACTAAGTCATCTCTTTAGCCTCTTCATTACCTCTTTAAGTTAATATCTCGCTTATCCTGGACTAAATGACTAACCCTTACTTAGACTTACCTGTGCCACTGTAGCCTGGTGTGATCGTTTGTGACTGAGCTTCTAGAGGCTTTCCTCTCTGTGACTACTTGGTAATGGAGTTTTTGCCAGGATTCTCCCGCTGTATTGTGAAGCATACTGAGCAGAAACTGACAAATGCTTTTACTGCATGCAGGAACAACTATTCCAGATGGCCTTTCAATCAGGGCCTGTTTGTTATGTGTTTGGGCAATGTTGTTATAATATTTATAGGACAATGAAGCAATGAGACCCAGCTGTGCGTAGGATTCTGCACTGCGTGAACTCACTTGCCTCCGGGCCCTTACCCGTGATGTCCCCTTGAACTCTTCTACACGGTCCTTTGCATGGATAATCTCTGCGTAGTTTCAGATATCAGCTTCAATTCCACTTTCTTTTCTTTTCTTTTTAAAGCAACTTTATTTATTTACTTAGAGAAAGAGAGAAAAAGAGAAAGTGAGAGTGAGTCAGGGATTCTAGCCACCATGAACAAACTCCAGACGCGTGTGTTGCCTTGTGCTTCTGGCTTACGTGGATACTGGGGAATTGAACCTGGGCCCATAGGCTTTGTAGGCAAGCACCTTAACCACTAGGCAATCTTTCCAGTCCCAATGTCACTCTCTCTGTTAAGTCGTTCCTGACTGCTGCCACATGAAAGGGTCATTTGTTCATTCTCCCAAACCGCCACTCTCATCTTCTGGGGGTGTGCCAGTTCAGAGGCAGCAACAGGACGTTCTTGGAGCTCGCTGACCCGTGAGTCAAGTGGAATCAGTGAGCCCCAGGTTCAGTAGGAGACTCTCAAAGCATGAGATGGAGAGCAACTGAGGAAGACTTTGACATCAACCTCTTACCTACACACACTCACACACACTAGCATACATACACACATGCATGCACACCACATACACACACATGCAAAACTAATAATAAAAATAAAAAGAGAATGTCAATTCAATGTTCTGGCTTCTTCATTTGGCCATGTGTTCCTAGCAAGAGTAATTTTGTCTCCTTTTATCTTTATATTCTTTAAAATTTTCTTATTTATTGATTTGCAAGCACAGAGAGAGGGAGAACTAGAGAGAGAGAGAGAGAGAGGGAGAGGATGAGCATGCCAGGGCCTCTAGCTGCTACAAACTCCAGATGCATGTGCCACCTTGTGCATCTGGCTTTATGTGGGTCCTGGGGAATCAAAGCTGGGCCACTAGGCCTTGCAAGTGAATGCCTTAACTGCTGGGACATCTCTCCAGCACTGGTCCTTACATTCTTAACAATTTGTCCAAAGTCTGACACATGGTGTGCCTCCCAATAGCAAGACATCACAGCAAAAAAATCATTTGAAGCCATTTGTGGTTGCGCACGCCTTTAAGACCAGCACTTGGGAGGCAGAGATAGGAGGATCACTGAGAGTTGGAGGCCACCCTGAGACTACATAGTTAATTCTAGGTCAGCCTGGACCAGAGTGAGACCCTACCTCAAAAAACAAAAACAAGAAAATCATTTGAAGGACTAGAAAGATGTATCAGTGGTTAAAGATGCTTGCTTGCAAAGCCTGATGTTCTGAGTTTGATTCCCTAGTACCCACATTAAGTCAGATGCACAAAATGTTGCATGTGTCTGGAGTTTGTTTGCAGTGACAAGAGGCAAGCACCTTAACCTCTAAGCCATTTCTCCAGCCCAGATAATTTCTTTTCTTTTCTTTTCTTTTCTTTTTAAATTCTGTATATACAGGCAGGGAGAGAGAGTGAGAGAGGAGGGGGAGATAATGGGCACACCGGTGCCTCCAGCCACTGTAAACGAACTCCAGATGTGTGTACCCCCTTGTGCATCTGGCTTATGTGGGTACTGGGGAATCGAACCTAGGTCCTTTGGCTTTGTAGGGAAGTGCTTTAACCACTAAGCCATTTCTCCAGCCCAAGCCCCGATAATTTCTTAAGCATGCTTTTACAGGAAACAGAGTTGGGACAGCAGGACAGGTAAGGGAACAAACCAGCCAAGATATAATTTCAGGTGATGTACTGAGAGCTCCTTCGTGCGTAGTTGATCCCGGCCTGGGACAAAGGGTTGATTCTAAACACTGGCAATGACTCACTTCCGAGGGCCATGAAGTCCTTGACTCCTGCAGGCCTCTCCTCTTGGCAACCCCAGGAGGAGGTCTGAGGAGCTGTAAGAAACGCAGCCCAGAAGGCAGGAAACAGAGACTGCAGCAGTGTCAGGCATAGGACTGAGCAGGCACTGCTCACCACACAGGAAACACTCCATAAACATTTGTCAGCTGAACAATGAGAAAATTCCATTCCCCTTTGGCAACAGAAGAATCCATGCAAATTTGTATGTGGACATGTGTGATTTAACTTAACGGATGTGGTATATGTAGGAATATGTCTTAGAAAGTTTGGAGTTGAAAAACCTTCTGTGGCTTTTTTGAGAGTGAGTGACTACTTGATTTAGATTTAAGAAAAGACTGGGAACTGGAGGGATGGCTAAGTAGCTAAGGCACTTGCCTGTGAAGCCCAAGGACCCAGGTTTGGTTCCTCAGTGCCCGTGGAAGCAGGATGCGCAAGGTAGCGTGTGAGTCTGGAGCTCATTTGCAGTGGCTGGAGGCCCTGGCGCGTCCATTCTCTATCAGTCTCTTTCTCTCTCTCTCTCAAAGAAATAAGTAAAAGTAAACCAAAACCAGAAAAGATTGGCTGTGCTCATTCCGAATCCAAAATGTTTCTTTGTGAGAAGTCACCTTTGTCTAATATTTTCAACATTGAAATGTAGCGCTTTGTGTACAAACATCTCCCTCGTGAGCCCGTGTGTTCTGACACTGGGATTCACAGGGTGCTGCGTTTCGGGAGGTTGTGGGGATGTTTGAACGTGGGGTCTCGTGAACATGCCCTGAAGGGCATGAGTGGGCCTGAGGGTTGTCAGGCAGCTCAGAGTGCAGCCCGTCCCTGGGCTTCGTGACTGTAGGTGTGATGCAACCGCCACCCCACCTTCCACGGGCCGACCGTCCCTGTCCCGCCGCCGAGATCGCACTGGACCGCCTCTCACCACGAGCCCAAACAGAGCTGCCCTCCACTGGGTCAGGATTTGGGTGACAGCGATGAGAACCGTGACTGACACTTATATGGTTGTGAAGTTTCACTCAACATTTATTACTACAGAAATAAATATTTAATATAAATTAATATAACAATATAACATATACATGACACTAAAATAAATAAATATAATAAAATAATATATGCTATATACAATAATATGATAAATTAATATAAATAAATATCTTAGTGAGCTAGTCTCGCTTTTTAAAAAATATTTAATTAATTTATTTTATTTATGTGTGTGAGAAAGAGGCAGAGAGAGAGAGAGAGAGAGAAAGAATGGGCATGCCAGGGCCTCCAGCCACTGCACACTAACTCCAGAAGCATGCACCACCTTCTGCATCTGGCTTATGTGGGTCCTGGGGAGTTGAACCTAGTTCCCTTGGCTTTGCAGACAAGGGCCTTAGCTGCTAAGCCATCAATCCAGTTCTAGTGTCACTTTGGGCATTGCTTACAGATGCATCTATTGTACAAAATCTGACAGCGCAAGTATACTAGTAATTATGACAGCTGTAAAAAGTAAAATGAGGTGACATCTTAATCTGCCCTAGGGCCATATACAAAGCCCCATGGAGTGAAATCCTTGATCGGTATTTTTCAACGTTTTGGCAAGCATGATGCCTCCCTGGATCTCTGTATTCAAGTTGCACCTGGTAGCGGGATCATTATGTGTTATGGCAACAGTTCAGCGTCTCTGGGATGGCTTCTGAAAGAGGTATGCAGGCTCAGGGTTGCTTTTACATGTCAGTGCATAGTGAAATATGAGTCAGGTAATGCTCACTGCAGGGAAGAGTGTCAAAGGGGAGTGATCATAGCAATGGGAACTGCAGCGTGAGTGGGTCTTGCTTCTACTCATTTTTTTTTTAAACCGGGTTTCACAGATGGGCCTGCACAGAAACATTGACAGCTGCAAGGATTAGCTTTTCATTTGTTTTAGTAATGTAAGCCCATTTAAGAAAACGGCATTTAAACTAGGGATTTTTTTTTTTTTAAGTTTAGAGAGAGAAAGATGAGAGAGTACAGAGAGCTCCTGTCCTTGAGAAGGGCAGGAGGGGATGAAGACCACTGAGAGAAGCAGACTGGGATCTTTTGTAGGGTCTGGATGGGGGGCTAGCTAACCAGTCACAAGGCCAGGTTCATTTTTAAGTCCTTTCAGAAATCTTAATTCTAGGAAAGGAGAACTCCTTTCTAGGGAGGGATGCAGGTTGAGTTTAAGAACAGATCTAGGGAATACCTTTAGGCAACAAGAGATAAGGAGATTCTAGATCCTTCTCTGACCTCTAGAAAAGTAGATACTGTAAGGGCAGGACATTCTTCTTTCTTACTTTTGGGGCCCAGTCACCCTAAATTACCTCAAAGTCTTCTCTGAAGAGGTAACTGTAACTGCCACTAGGGAATCGGGGCGATGACTGATCTGGATTCTTCAAGCTGAATGAGTTTGTCAGGCATGGCAATGGCTTCATCTAAGGGACTGAATCAGGGAAGAAGTAAGGCACTCTCATTCCCATCAGGAAGAACTACAAGTGTCACCCCAAATTTTCTTTTTCCTTTCCGTGTGAGCAGTACCGGCTTTCTTGTTGGCAGGTGCATAATGCATTTTGTTGGAAGAGTACTGGCGAGCACATCGTGATCAGCACATCTCTATATTCTGTCGTTTGTCACTGATCTTCGTACACAGTGCGGTGTGTGAATGTGGAATATCCCCTATAGCCTCACGTGTCTGTGATTAAGCCTCCGACTTCATCCAGACGGCAGTGAGCACTGAGTGCTGAGAAGAAGTGACAGTTTCAGTGTTCAGCACTAAGCGACGCGTCTCTATCATACCCTTCAAGGCCCGGGATCTATTGCAGAAGAGGCAGTGGAAAGAATGTAAGAGCCATGTTTGGGTATGGTTCTGACTTGTTGCCCAGCTCCAGCTATGGGTCCCGTTCCACTGAGTGGATCATTTTGCCAAATCAAGAGCAGTTGGCTCCCCACCATGGCTGTGTGCCACTTTTGCACTTGTGTGGGCATCACGACAGGTTATTTGCTGCTAAGTAGGTTAGACCATGAGTTGTTTGGACAGATATTGGTCATTTTCCCCCGGTCACTCATGTAGCACCTTCTGGCACTAGATGCACTGCCTAACTTGACTGCTTTCACTGAGTACAAAACTAATAAATAAATAAATAAATAAATAAATTTTAAAAAAAGAATGTAAGAGCCAAAGGAAGAGGAGGCGTGTTTACAATACTGTCTTCTAGACACAAAGTGGCCTTGATATTCATGACCTCATAGTGACTGACACTACCTACACAAGACCTTCGTAATAGGAGGGAAAAAATGATGAGATAAAAATGGAAGAGAGGCTAGTCAGAAAGGAGAAGGGTTTCAGTGGAGGAGGAATTGGGGGGGGGAGGGAGGGTGATGAGAGGCGATTATGATCATGGTGTATTGTCTATATGAAGAAAACTTGTCGATAAAAAGTTTGAAAGGGGGCTGGAGAGATGGCTTAGCGGTTAAGCGCTTGCCTGTGAAGCCTAAGGACCCCGGTTCGAGGCTCGGTTCCCCAGGTCCCACGTTAGCCAGATGCACAAGGGGGCGCACGTGTCTGGAGTTCGTTTGCAGAGGCTGGAAGCCCTGGCGCGCCAATTCTGTCTCTCTCCCTCTATCTGCCTTTCTCCCTGTGTCTGTCACTCTCAAATAAATAAATAAAAAATGAACAAAAAAAATTTTAAAAAAAGTTTAAAAAGGCACCACTCAAGACAACCACTAACAGCATTTTGATACTCTTTTCTTCCAAGTTCTTAAGTACTTAAGAAACGTGAGTCCTTCACTTCCTTATAGACTTAGTGCTGGCTGGGGTGATGGCAAGCACACGCAAGCCCTGGAATGACGGCGGCTCGAGACAGAGGGCGAGTTAGCGACTAGATGCGCGGTGAAAGGCACGGGGAGGAGCCACGTTCAAACGCACGACCCAGTTATAGAGACCCTGCAGCACAGAGCAAAGAAAATTATGCAGGGCTATGCAGTAATCGGAACTCCAGGAAATAGCAGGGCCTGCTTCCCTGTGAGATGAAAACCGTCAGTCCCGGACACAGAGTTTACGCTTCCGGGAAAACGAATTGATGATGCTCCTAGCTCGCCATCTCATGGACTCCAGCCTGTGAGGCAACGTGTGGTGGCCAGTGCTGTTGTAGTCAGGGCCTTTTCCCATCCTATCTTCCTGCTTTTTCTTTTCTTTAAAAAGTATTTTATTTATTTATGAGAGAGAGAGAGAGAGAGAGAGAGAGAGAGAGAGAGAGAGAGAGAGAGAGAGAGAGGGAGGGAGGAGAGATAGAGAATGGGTTTGCCAGGGGCTCCAGCCACTGTAAATGAACTCCAGACACATGCTCCACTGTATGTATCTGGCTTACATGGGTGCTGGGGAACAAATCTGGGTCTTTAGGCTTTGCAGGCAAGCGCCTTAACTGCTAAGCCATCTCTCCAGCCTTCTTCCTCTTTTATTTATATATTTATTGATTTTTCTAGGTATGGTTTCACTGTAGCCCAGGCTGACCTGGAATTCACTATATAGTGTTAGGATGGCCTTGAACTCACCGTGATCCTCCTACCTCTGCCTCCCCAGTGCTGAGATTAAAGGTGTGCGCCACCACTCCTGATCATTTTCCTTTTCATGATGGATGCCATTAGTATACTGTGGAGAACACTTTAGTTAAGCTGGTTCTTTCCAGGTCCTTTTAACCAACAGAGAAGATGTGAGTTGTAGAAGATATTTCTCCTGCTGTGAGAAGGCTTTCTTGTTAGTTGTAATAGTATCTGATCATTTCCCCCTTACACATCTACAAACCCATAGATTCCAAGGTAAGCTTCTTATGTTTTATTTTATTTGCTTAGTTATCTATTTATTCATTAACGAGAGAGAGAGAGAGAGAAAGAGACAGAGAGAGAGAGAGAGAGAGAGGGAGAAAGTTTCAGAGAGAGAGAAACAAAAAGGGCGAGAGAGAGAGGAGAGCTCAGCACTGTAATATCTCCATCACACCTTCCAAGGCTCAGGGTCCATTGTGGGAGAGGGAGCAGAAAGAACATAAGAGCCAAAGGAAGGGTAGGACTCCTTACAATGTTCTCCTCCAGACACGAAATGGCCTGGATATCTATGACCTCACAGTGCCTGACACTACTTACACAAGACCATAATAATAGGGGGAAAAGATGATGACATCAAATTAAAGAGACATTGATTGAGAGGGGGAGGGGATATGATGGAGACTGGAGTTTCAAAGGGGACAGTGGGGTGAGGGAGGGAATTGCCATGGGTTATTGTCTATAATTCTGGAAGTTGTCATAAAAAATAAATTAAATAAAAAAGAAAATAAATAAAAAACTATATATATGTATATTTTTTTGAGGTAGGATCTCACTCTAGTTCAGGCTGACCTGGAATTCACTATGTAGTCTCAGGGTGGTCTTGAACTCATGGCAATATTCCTACCTCTGCCTCCTGAGCATTAAAGGCATGCACCACCATGCCTGGCAAAAAATATTTTTTTATTAGTTATGTACACAGTGTGTATACAGCCATGTTGAGACCATTGTTAGTCTCCTCCCCGCTCTGCAGGGACCCTCCATGTTGGGAAATGTGGTTCGTGCATTGTGGGGTTAGCCTTCACTTATGGATAAGAGGCAGTGTCTCTGTGTATAATGTCTAATAATCTTTCCGCCCCCTCTTCCACAAACTTCCCTGAGCCATGTTGGGTTCGTTTTAGGTCTGCTTCATGATAAGGTTTTGGGAGCCTCTGTGTCTCTGGATATCTGGTTTGGTAGGAGTTGAGTGTTCTCTGAGTCTATCTCCTTCACCTTTGTGCTGGTACCAGGTTCACCAAGAAAGCAGCACTCTTGCTCATTTCCCCAATTACTCCATAGTTTCAGCAGGGGCCCTGCCCTGGTGAGGTGTGATGGGCTGATTCTTTCCTCAGGATCTGTGTCTATCTGGAAAAGAGAAGCAAATTCACCAACAGAGAGTGAAGTCAGCACCAGATAAATGGGATAGCCATTATTATTTTAGAGAGAATTTAATAGGTGTAGGCCCTCTTGTAGCCCATGATTGGTGGGAGCTTGATAATCTAGAGTGGGCTTGGTTATGACTTGTTTCCCAGATCCAGCTATGGGTTCTGTTCCACTGAGTGGATCCGTTGACCAACTCAAGAGCAGCTAGTTCCCCACCGTGGCTGTGTGACACTGTTGCACTTGTGTGAGCGTCACGACGGGTTGTTTTCTGATGAGGAGCTTAGACCACGAGTTTCTTGGACAGATGCTGGTCATTTTCCCCCAGTCGCTCAGGTAGCACCTTCTGGCACTAGAAGAGCTAACTGTCTGAGGACTGACTCTCTTCCAGATTCCAGCCAGGTCGCTCCATGTTCAGCATATGGTGTCTTCAGCAATAGGGGCTTATCACTAACCTTTGGTGGATCATCACGTATGCTGACAGAAATCTATCTTATTTTGGGAAACCTTGTAGGTCTCTCTGATCAACAGCTTGTTGTGATTGTTAACCACATACTTACCCAGAGGCTGGAGAGATGGTTCAGAGGTTAAAGATGCTTGCAAAGTCCAATGGCCCAGATTCAAATTCTCAGTAGCCATATAAAGCCAGGTGCACAAAGAGGTACATGGATCTTGAGTTCATTTGCAGGGGTAAGAGGCACTGGTATGCCTATTCATTCTCTCTCTCACTCTTCCTTTTTTTTTTTTTTAAATATATTTTATTTATTTGTTTACTTGAGAGAGAGAGACAGCGAAAGAAAATGGGCATGTCAGGAACTCCGGGCACTACAAACGAACTTCAGATGCTTGCGCCCCCTTGTGCATCTGCCTTATATGAGTCCTGGAGAATCAAACTGGATTCTTTGGTTTGCAGGCAAATGCCTTAACAGCTAAGCCATCTCTCCAGCCCATCTCTCTCTTTATTTGCTGGAAAATAAATAAATAAATAAATAAATATTTATTTATTTATTTGTGTGTGTGTGTGTGTGTGTGTGTGTGTGTGTGTGTGTGTGTGTGTGAGAGAGAGAGAGAGAGAGAGAGAGAGAGAGAGAGAGAGAGAGAATATGGACATGCCAGGACCTCTAGCCACTGCCAACAAACTCCAGAAACATGTGCCACCTTGTGCATCTGGCTTTGTATGGGTACAGGGGAATTGAACCTGGGTCCTTGGGCTTTACGGACAAGCGCCTTAACCACTGAGCAATGTCTCCATCCTCCAGTTTTCTTGGTCTAAGTGCATGCGTGTTTCCTGGTGGATCACTGGGAGACACCAAGAATTTGAAGTCATGGTCAGACATGTAGTCTGGCTTCTGAAATGTTCATGTAAGTGAGGGGATCAGGTAACCAAGCTGACAGGCAGCTTCTTTGGAAATCCAGTTTTCTACATGTGGAGAGTGACATGCAAACTCTTCCCCGTGTCCCCAGCCATTGACTTCCTCTTTCTTCTTACTTTTGGTGTTTGGTTTTTTGAGGTATGCTCTCCCTTATAGTCCAGGCTGACCTGGTATTCACTATGTAGTCTCAGGCAAGCCTTGAACTCTGCCTCCTGTGAGCTGGGGTCACAGGCTGAGCTGACTTTTAAAAATATAAATATTTTATTTATTTGAGAGAAAGAGACAGAGACAGATATACATAGGGAGAATGGGCACGCCAGGGCCTCTAGCCACTGCAAAAGAACTCCAGATGCATGCACCACCTTGTGCATCTGACTTATGTGGGTCATGGGGGATCAAATTTGGGTCCTTTGGCTCCATAGGCAAGTGCCGTAACAGTTCAGTCATCTTTCCAGCCCTGACCTGACTTCTTTTTTATATAAATTTTATTTATTTATTTGTAAGCAGGGAGAGATAGAGAGAAGAGAGACAGGCAGAGAGAGAATGGGCACTCCAGGGCCTCTCGCTACTGCAAAAGAACTCCAGATGTATGCGCCATCATGTGCATCTGGCTTACATGGGTCATGGGGAATTGAACCTGGGTCCTTAGGCTTCCCAGGCAGGCACCTTAACTGTTGAGCCGACTCTCCAGCCTTGACCTGACTTTTTGAATGAGGTTTCTTAGAGTGACTCATCTGCCAATGGAAATGATTCCACACAGCTTGGGAATTTTATTAAAGCACCAATTATGGAAGAAATGTGATGTCTTTTTTCTTTTGAAATTATCTGAAAACTCATAAATATTACTAGTGCTATGCAAGGCTGTCAAAGTAATTAGCTAAGTTATGGCAAAGGTCTGTGCTTAGGGTTAATATTCTATAAAATTTAATTTGAATTAATTTGCCTTCTGCAGACAGATTTTTCTTATAAGCTCCAACTTTCAATTAAAAAGCTCTTATTGTTCAGCTATAACATTAATCATGGTAAATAGCAATGACTGAGTGCCTGCTATATTAGCAAGGTCCGCCTCTAAGCGCTTTATAGATATTGTCTTATTTAATGCTCCCTGAATACTCTAAGGTGTGTATTATTGTTATATCCTCTTTAGAGAAGTCAGTTATTAGAGGCTCAGAAGCACAAAGCCAATAAATCACAGATTCAGGATGGGACGGAGGCAGTCTAACGTAAAGCCAATAGTGCTATCTTCACCAAGCCAACTGGCTACATAGAAGGGATATGTGACTGTGTCTTACATTTCTCTCTTTCACCTTCCCTCCCTCCCTTTCTTTCTCTTCATGAGTGTAGTCCTGGAATGGGGAAGGAACATCACCCCCACATACATTTAATGTTACCCTACCACTTTTGCATAGAATACATGCTCAAGGCCTGATGTGGTGGTATACACCTTTGATCCCAGCACTGGAGAGGCTGAGGTAGGAGGATTGCCAAGAGTTCTCGGCACTATGTAGTTGCTGAGACTACATAGTGAATTCCAGGTCAGCCTGGGCTAGACTAGGCAAGACCCTACCTCAAGGAAAAGAAAAAAAAAAAAAAAAAGAATACATGCTCAACAAATGTTTATTGAACAAAAGAAATGTGTGGAATCAAATTGATCCTATATATATTTCTTTAAGAAATTTTACCTGAACCTGGTGTGGTGGCTTATGTCAATCATCCCAGCATTCAGAAGGGAATAGCAAAGGATGGGTTTTCCAGGAGTGGTGGCACATGCCTTTAATCCCAGCACTCAGGAGGCAGAGGCAGGAGGATTGCTATGAGTTTGAGGCCACCCTGAGACTACATAATGAATTCCAGGTTAGCCTGGGCTAGAATGAGATCCTACCTCAAAAAAGTGTGGGGGGGGGCTGGAGAGATAGTTTAGTGGTTAAGGCAATTGCCTGTAAAGCCAAAGGACCCAGATTTGAATTCCCAGGACCCGCATAAACCAGATGCACAAAGTTGCCCATGTGTTAGTTGGCAGTAGCTGGAGGCCCTGGTGTGCCCATTCTCCCCCGCCCTCTTTCTGCTTCTTCTCAAATAAAAAATAAAACCAAAAAAATTTAAAAAAGAAAGAAAGAAGATGGGAGTTCCAATGAGATCCTGCCTCCAAAAAATCTCTGATACGTTAGCTTTAATACTATGTTAATTATGCTATTAACGTACAAATCTGCCCTCATATAAAATGTTAAGAAAAAAGACTAATGGCCTTCTTTGACCAAAGCATTCCTATCCTTTTACTTATCATTTCTTTTCTTGCCTCATTATACTGAGCAGGGATGCAATTACAATATTGAATAGTAATGGGGAGAGCTGATCTGACATTCTCTAATGAGCAACAATGAGACTTGTTCTAAAACTGAAAAATTAGGTATTTGAAGTCAGTTTTAATTTCATATGTTCTTGGTCCATTTGCTAAATATAATCATTGTTATATTTTATTAAATGCATTTCTACATATATTGAGGATGATTTAATATAAATTTGCATATGAGCCTGGTATGGAGGCTCATGCCTTTAATCCCAGCACTCTGGAAGCAGAGGATTGCTGTGAGTTTGAAGCCAGCCTGGGACTACCTAGTGAATTCAAGGTCAGCCTTGGCTATTGTGAGATCCTACCTCAAAAAATCAAACCAAAAAAATTGCATATGAGAGAAAGCCACCACACGGGAGCAGCTTACATTTCTGAGAGGAGTGTGTGAGGATTCTGTTTTCCCGAACTTTACAAGCATTTGTTACCATTTGTTTCCTTGGTGATAGCCATTCTAACTGTGGCTAGATGGTATATCAAAGCAGTTTCAATTTGCATTTCTCTGATGACTAAGGATGTCATTACTGGCTGTTTATATTGCTTCTTTTGAGAACTGTATATTCAGTTCACCGGCTAATTTATTGATTGGAAAATAGTTTGATGTTTAAGTTTTGAAGTTCTTATGTAGCTTAAATATTATTTTCCTGTTCCTTTATGATGTTTAATTGACAAAGATCTTCTCCATCTGCTTTTTGTAGGCTATCTCTTTTCTCAGGTGATTGTTATGACAGCTTTTCAGAAAGTTTTTAATTTCATGCAAACCTGTTTGAAATTCCTTGGGTTTATTTCCTGTGCTATTGGAGTCTTTTTCAGAAAATTCTTGCTTGTGTATATGTTTGGAAATGTTCTATTTAACTTAGTTAATTTATTCCTGGTGGAGGGGAGAGAGAGAATGGGCACACTGGGGCTTCTAGCTGCTGCAAAGGAACTCCAAATGCATGTGCCACCTTGTGCATCTGGCTTTACATGAGTGCTGGGGAATTGAACTCAGGTCATTAGGCTTTGTAGGCAAATGCCTTAATTGCTGAGCCATCTCTCCAGCCCTGGAAATGTTTTATGTATGTTTTCCACTAGCATTTATTTCATATGGTCATTGATTCACTACAATTGGCTTTTTAGTGCAGGGTAAAAGATCTGGACGTAGTTTCATTCTTTTACAGATAGATATTCAGTTTTCCCAGCACAATTTGCCTTAACGACGTGGGTCAGTTCTTGCACAAATTGTAATGTATACTGCCTTGTGTCCTTTGCTGCTCTCAGTAAACAAAGCAGATGGTTCTGAGTGCCTGCATAACAGGCCATCTTTAAATACGTTTTAAAGTTGCTTTTTTATTTTTATTTTCTATTTAAAGAAAGCATGCATGAGAGAGAGAGAGAGAGAGAGAGAGAGAGAGAGAGAGAGAGAGAGAGAGAGAGAGGGACAAAATTGGCATGCCAGGGCCTCAGCCAGTGCAATTGAACTCCAGACACTTGTGCCACCCAGTGGGAATGTGCGACCTTGTGCCTGCCTCACCTTTTGTGCATCTGGCTAACATGGGGTCTGAAGAGTCGAACATGGGTCCTTAGGCAGAGAGAGAGAGAGAAAGAGAGAGTGAGAGAGAGGGAGAGAGAGAGAGAGAGAGAGAGAGAGAGAGAGAGAGAATGGGTGTGCCAGAGCCTTCAGCCACTGCAAACAAATTTCAGATGCATGTGCCATCTTGTGCATCTGGCCTTATGTAGGTAGTGGGAAATCAAACCCAGGTCCTTAGGCTTTGCAGGCAAGCATCTTAGCTACTGAAAAATCTCCCCAGCCCCAACAGGCCATCTTTAAACAGGCTGCGCAGATTTGGGGTCCACTTCTTGTTGTCCTTGCTAGTTATGCTCTGTACAGTGGCCATGAACCTGGAGTTCATGCGTCCTGACACTTTGCTCCTCGAAGAAAAGGGATGTGATTCCTGTGAATTCTTTTCTTCTTTTTTTATGAGAGAGAGAGAGAATGAGTGAGTGAGGGAGAGAGAGAATTGGTGCACCAGCCCCTCCAGCTGCTTCAATTGAACTCCAGTTGCACGCGTCACCTTGTGTGCATGTGCGACCTTGTACAGGTGTCGCCTTGTTCATGTGACTTACATGGGAAATGGAGAGTCAAACATGGGCCCTTCAGCTTTGCAGACAAGTGCCTTAACTGTTAAGCCATCTCTCCAGCCCCCCATGAATTTTATTTATTTATTTATTTGCAAGGAGAGAGAGAGGCAGAATGGGCATGCCAGGCCTCTCGCCTCTGCAAATGAACTCCAGATACATGCACTATTTTGTGCATCTGGCTTTACGTGGGTACTAGGGAATCTAACCCAGGTCATTAGGCTTTGCAGGCAAGTGCCTTAACTGCTGAGTCATCTCACCAGCCCTCCTGTGAATCTTTGATCCCACCACATTTGTCAGCCAATCAGTACACAAGGTCTTTGATGTGTTTCTGCTTAAAGACACCTTATTTAACCCATATCTGGTCATGACCAGTGATGGTCCACAGTCCTGTGAGTCATGCCTGTACTAAGCTCACTTTACAAGTCCATTTCTGTGTAAAGCACACCACAATCATCCTATGGTTTGGAACCCTAGCTAGCACTTTAGCACCACTCTTGGGGAAGTTGGTGAAAAATCCACCCCAAACCCCATAATTGATGGGGCTAAGGAAATTTCTCAGTGGGGAAGACACTTGCCTGCAAAGCCTAATGACCTGGGTTCAATTCCTTAGTACCCATGAAAAGCCAGATGCATGAAAGTGGTGCATGGGTCTGGAGTTCATTTGCAAGAGGCTCTGGTGTGTCCATACTCACTTTTTCTCTCTCTCCTCACAAATAAATAAACACATCAAAAATATAAATTGGGCTGGAGAGATGGCTTAGTGGTTAAGGCATGTGCCTGTGAATCCTAAAAACTCAGGTTCAATTCCCCTGTATTCATGTAAGCTAGATGCACAAGGTGACACATGCGTCTGGAGTTTCATTGCAGTGGCTAGAGGCTTTGGCACACCCATTCCTTCTCTCTCTCTATCACTCTCCCTGCTTCTTTCTCTCTCTCAAATAAATAAAAACTATTTAAAGAGTTTATAAAAACACAAATTATGAAAAATATGGTGGTAAGTAAATTGAAACAAGAATAGGAGCTGGAAGAAAGTAGAATCCAGAGTATCGCCTTGCTTGACCACAGCAGCAGATGTGAATTTTAGCAAGTCAGTTTTTTTTTGTCATGTACACAATTGTGAGATCTCTGAGTGTGTTAATCTGGGGACTACAAGCAGATGTCCATGTGTGGAAAAATTCACAAATACAAAAATCAATAAATAATGATGCTTGAATGACTGTACTTTGGAGTATAAATGACTTAACTCTGAAGGTTAAGACTACTTTAAAAATCAATACAAGTATCCCTATTTTTTTTTAAAAAATATTTTCAATGAGAGAGAGAGAGAGAGACAGAAACAAGAATGGGCACACCAAGACTTCTTGCTGCTACAAATGAACTCCAGACACACGAGCCACTTCATGAGTCTAGCTTTATGTGGATACTGGAGAATGAAACCTGGACCATCAGGCTTTTCAGGCAAGTGCATTAATGGCTCAGTCATCTCTCCAGCCCCAGGGTTTTCAAATTTTAATGTGATTATAAGTTACATGGTAATGTTAAAATGCAGACTTTGAGTCAATTGTTCATAGGTGAAACCTCAGATTCTTTAAAAATATTTATTTACTTTTTTATTTGATAGGAGATAGACAGAGAGAGAGAGAGATAGCTAGATGAGATGCCAGGGCCTCCTACCACTGCAAACAAACTCTAGAAACATAATCTACTTTGTGTATCTGGATTTACTTGGGTACTGGGGAATTGAACCTTGGCCTTGAACTGTTGAGCCATCTCTCCAGCCCTGAAACGTCAGGTTCTGTGACTATAACTGTCTCCTAGGCAAGGCCAATGTGTCTGGCTCCTGGACCTCACTTTGAAGAGTGGAGTGTTGGGATAGTGGCTGTGAACCTTGCATGCACGTTAGAATCATCTGTGAAAATGTCTCACTGTGTGAGGCCATTCCAAGATAAGTGAGTCAGAATCTACTGCAGGGAGACTGGAAATCAATGACTCTTACAACAGTTTGGATCTGGAAAGTCTCCGTTCAAAGCCATGTGTTAAGGATTTACTCCTCAGCTTGCTGCTACTGGCATGTGGTGTAAACTCTACAGAGGTGGGAGGGGGTCTTTGGGTCACTGGAGACATGCCCTTCACCCTGACCCTTCCTCTTGCTCTGTTTCACTTACTGGCCACTAGAAGGACAGTTGTACCTCAACACACAGTCACCTCCATGAGCTACAAACATAAGCCTAAAACTGCATTGCCTGTCAGTCATGGACTACAGTCTCCAAACAGGGTTCCAAAATACATCTTTCTTCTTTTCAAGTCGATTGTCACAGGTGTTTGCCATCACAGTAGACAGGCGACTGGGTCACCTCGAATGCAGAGCAGGGCTCGGGAGTCAGTGTCACAGAAGGCGATGGAGTCAGGTAGCTTTGTTAGGCAGTGAGAGCAGCTGGGCCCCGAAAGAAGAAGCAGGAACGTCTTTGGGCTTGTCCTTATGGTCTCCACTTTGCTAGACATCAAAGGGTGATCTGACTTCTTACCTCTTCCCTGGTTCTGTTTTTCCACAAACAACTTGGGCTCCTTCTGGGAGGGAGGTCTTCTTCCCTAGGGTTTAAATCTAATCTTGACATCGTGATTGGTCACCTTCAGCCCCCAGACCTTGGTGTCATGATTGGCCTCTTCCTGAGATAGCTTTTAGTCCAGACTAACTAGTCTGTCTGGCTCCCCTGAGCCACAAGGTAAAGCCCACAGTAAGGTAATAAATACATTTACGAGAGGAGGGCAAGTTCTTCTGGTGGTCTGTTCATCGCTCCTGAATCGCCAGGTTCTGGTGAGTCTTCCCCTCATTTCAGCTGGGTGGAGACGAGGGAGAACCTATGACTCCGACTCCCACATGGCCTCCTTACCCCTCCTGCCCTCCACACGGCAGGCAGGAGCTCCCTGTGCTTTCTTGCCTTTCCTCTATGACTCTCTTTTTACATTTCTTCCAGGCCCACTGTGTGGGCTCTTAGACCATGTGTAAGCATATCTATTTTTCTTCTCTTGATTTTGTACTTCCCTAAATAAATATAATAATTTAATAATTATCCTTCTCAGTCTCACTTTATCCAATTCTTTGGCTAAAAGCAGACACACACTAAGGGTTCAAGGACTAAGCTGTGATGGGCACATATGTCACTTAATAGTCCATGATTGTATGCTGTCTTTGCCTAATATCTCCAGGTGGAGACAGGTGATGACACCCAGCCTGAGATGAACTCAGCAACATTCTGGCATGATTTGGCAGGTTATCCCTTGGGGTGAGGCTGGGGTTTTTGGAAATGATTAATTGTTATCAGGAAAGTGTTCTTCCATGGAACATATTGACTGAATTATGGCAGAGGAACATTGTTTTGTGTTCATATAGTTGTAAAGCTGAGTTTTGTCATGGAAAGTTTTTCTTTCACCATCTATTATGAGGGATACTTTTGCTGGGTAGAGTAGTTTGGGTAGGAAGCCATAGGTCTTTAGACTTTGCAGTGTTTCTTTCCAGGCCCTTCTAGCTTTCAGGGTTTCCATTGAGAAGTCTGAAGTAATTCTGATGGGGTTTCCTTTGAAAGTGGCATGCTGTTTTTCCCTAGCTGCTTTTAGGATTTTCTCTTTGGTGTCAATGTTTAGAGTCTTAATGAGAATATGTCTTGGAGAGTTTCTCCTTTGGTCCACTCTGTTTGGAGTTCTGTTGGCTTCTTGTATCTTGATGGGCCTTTCTTTTAAGAGACTGGGGAAGTTTTCTTCAATTATTTTGTTAAATAAGTTCTCCATGCCTTTGGTCTGAATTTCTTCTCCTTCTGGTATTCCAATGAATATTAGGACACTTAAGTGTATCCCACAATTCCCTCATGTTCTGTTCACAGGAACTTTTGAACTTACTGAAATTTAACTCTCGAACTGTTTCTTTCATCTTGTCTTCCAGATTAGAGTTTCTATCCTCCATTTGGCTGACTCTATTCTTGAGGGCTTCTAGAGAGTTTTGGACTTGTTCAATTAAGTTTGCATTTTCTGCTACTTTTCTATGTATAATTTCCATCCTTCTGTCAAGCTCCCTTTTCACATCATTTTCTGATTTTTAAGGTCTTCTTTTTTTCACTCTCCCTCAAACTCTTAACTCTCTTTGAACTCCTTCCGATTTCTTATCTATTAGTTCTAGTTTAGTGATGGCAGCATCCACATGATTATTGGTCCTTTGTTGCTTTCCTGCAAGTTCTACCAGTAGGTTGGTCAGGGTTGCATTGCTCATAGCTTCAATTTGATGTTCTGATCCTAATGACTCTTCTATGTTTTGGTTAGATGTATTCATTGTGACACTGGTGATCTAACTGGGTTTTCTTGCATTTGATTTTTCTTTTGCGCTGTGGTCTGTCCATGAGAGTGTATAGGCATGTAGGTGGGTGGATCAGCCTGGGCTCTAGCGCAATGGGAATCTGAGGCAGCTTGGGGCAGTTGCCACGCAGCCTGGGCTTTGGCTTTCACTTGCCAAAACTGCCTATCTACTCCCTGGCAGGGGCGCCAAAGTTGCCTGAATTCTCAAGCGGTAATGCGCCAAAGCTGCCTGCATTTGAGCTAGGAGGGACACTGAGGTACCAAGCACTGAAGCAGCCCAAACTCTGGCTGGGAACACTGGGACCCGGAGGCAGTCTGCGCTCCCCTGCCACAGGACAATGGTGGATGGCTGGCGCAGCAGACAGGAAGGGGATGGCACCTGGGCTGGTGCAAGCGAGAGACACAGTCTGAGCTTGTGTGGCAGTTGCTGTGGGACTGGGCTCGCTGAACGTGCAGCGGCAAGAGCAGTAAATGAGCGAGTGGCGGAGCAGTCTAAACTTCCATGTGTAGGGATCGATCTGCGTGCAGCTGCGCTGTGGATGTGGGGAGGGGTGGGCTACCCGCTCCTGAGGGAATCAGGGATTCCCTGCTATTGCCAGGATAGACACTCCTCTTCAATGATGCTGTGAACATCAATGCTCTTAGGACTAGACACACCTCTTCAATGATGCTGTGAACATCAATGCTCTTAGGACTATTAGTATAGACACACCTCTTCAATGATACTGTGAAAATTGGTATAAATACACCTCTTCAATGATGCTGTGGACATTGGTATAGAAACACCTCTTCAATGGTGCTGTGAATATCAGTATAGACACACTTCTTCAATGCTATCAGGACTATTAGTATAGACATACCTTTTCAATGCTGCTATGAGCATCAACTGAACATCAGCATAGAAACACCTCTTCAAGACCCTATTATTAATTATTTTTCTTGTATACCCAAAAGTTGAATACCTGGAGTAAGTGGTCACTATCTGTTTATGTTTTTGAGGACCCACCATGCTGTTCTCCACAGCAGACTGACCATTTGAGATTCCCACTAGCATGCACGGAAGTCCCAGTTTCTTCATTCACCTGGAATTTGAATTATTTTTTTTTTTTTTTTTTGTTTTTATTCTTGTTGCTATAACCACCCTGTCTAGTTCTGAACCTTAAAATAAATGAAACACTGTCATTTTCTCTCAGTTATTCCTTAGCAATACTAAGACAGCTGTATGGGTATCTCTGGGGTTTTTGTTATATTTCCTTAATGATTAGTAATGTTGAATTTGCAATGTTAATTGCCCATTTTTATGCCTCTTTAGAAAAATTGGAACATTGTCTTCTTTCTTGACTCTTCAATCTTTGGGTTTTTTTTTTTTTCTTTTGAGGTAGGGTTTCACTCTAGCCCAGGCTGACCTGGAGTTCACTATGGAGTCTCAGGGTGGTCTCGAACTCATAGTGATCCTCCTACCTCTACCTCCTGAGAACTGGGATTAAAGGCATGTGCCACCATGCCCGACTTGTCTCTTCTATCTTTTTTCTTCTCAGGAGGGCTCAGTGGTTAAAGGCAGTTACTTGTAAAGAGTGATAGTCCAGTACCCAAGTAAAGCCAGATATACTAAGTCGTGTATGCGTCAGGAGTTCATTTGCAGTGGTAGGAAGCCTTGGTGTGCCCATATTCTCTCTCTCTTTCTCTATCTGTCTCTTAACTAACTAAATAAATATTCTAAAAAGTAGGAGGAGGGTTGGATAGATTGCTTAGTGGTTTAAGTGTTTGCCTGCAAAGCCAAAGGACCTTGGTTCAATTCCCCCAGACTCACATAAGCCCGATGCACAAGGTGGCACATGCATCTAGAGTTTGTTTGCAGTGGCTGGAGGCTTTGACATGCCCATTATCTCTCTCTTTCTCTCTCTCTCTCTACCTTCTCCCCTCTCTTAAAAAAAAAAAAAACAACAAATAAATAAAATAAATATTTTTTACAATCCTTTAAAAAGTAGAAGGAAATTGAGTGTTAGGATTTGTTGACTCCACTATAACAGCATGTTTGGAATTTCAATTTTAAGTTAGAGAAGGACCAGAGTGAATTGCTGTTGATAAATCTGCCCAAGGTCTTTCATAGTCTGTAAAAGCTGGAACTGGGATTGGAGCTAGTTCTGATCTGTCTTCATGTACAAAGCCTTGTCATGCTCACACTTGCCTCCTTTGACTGATCTGGTTAATGCCCAATCTAGCCATGGCACTTCAGGACCCTGCACTGTGGGCATGTGAGGGGAACTAACATACCCATTCTTGTGATGCATTTACCACCAAAAGTGACGGATTCCTCTTTCAGACGTCTGTTACACTGATGTATAGACACTATTTCTATACATGTTACTAATTATTCTGTGGCAGTTCACCTCATATGACATAAACTGATGGTGGGTCTTTTATTGAATAGAAATCTCCTAAAGGAAGGAGAGTCCTCTCACGTGACACTTAAAATAGTCCCCCTTTTAATTTAGTGATTCATAAACAATTTTTTTCTTTCTTTCTTTTAAATTTTTTTTTTATTATTTATTTGAGAGTGACAGACACAGAGAGAAAGACAGATAGAGGGAGAGAGAGAGAGAATGGGCACGCCAGGGCGTCCAGCCTCTGCAAACGAACTCCAGATGCGTGCGCCCCCTTGTGCATCTGGCTAACGTGGGACCTGGGGAACCGAGCCTCGAACCGGGTCCTTAGGCTTCACAGGCAAGTGCTTAACCGCTAAGCCATCTCTTCAGCCCTTTTTTTCTTTTTGAGGGAGGGTCTTACTCTAGCCCAGGCTGACCTGGAATTCACTATGTAGTCTCAGGGTGGCCTTGAGCTCACAGTGATATCCCTACCTCAGCCTCTCAAGTGCTGGGATTCAAGGTGTGTGCCACCACACCTGGCTCATAAATAATTTTTGATATATTAGCTTTATAGAACAGATAGGGTAGTAATCGTTGATACCTCTGATTCTTTTTGTTTTGTTTTGTTTAGTTTTATTTTTTGAGGTAGGGTCTCACTCTAGTCCAGGCTGACCTGGAATTCACTATGTAGTCTCAGGATGGCCTTGACGTTCAAGGCAATCCTCCTACCTCTGCCACTAGATGCTTGTGCCACTTTGTGTATCCAGCTTTATATGAGTACTGGGTAATCGAACCCAGACCTGTAGGTTTTGCAAGCAAATGCTTTTAATTGTTGAGCCATCTCTCCAGCCCTTGCTTACCTCTTAGTGACATGATTATCAATATATAGTATACATATAAGGAAATATATAACTCTTAAGTAGATAGCTTGTAGTCTCGCAAATGAGAAAAAAGGCAGCCTAGATGTTATCAGCCACAATGGAAAATATCAGTATCTTCAGAACCCCTTTCTGTCCTTGGCAATCAGACACTTCTTCTTTTTTTGGGGGGGGGTTCAAGATAGGGTCTCACTCTAGTCTGGGCTCAGGATGTCCTTGAACTCTTGGCAATCCTCCTACCTCTACCTCCCTAGTGCTGGGATTAAAGGCGTGTGCCACCACGCCCGGCTAATCAGACACTTCTTAAGGAGTAATCAATATAGCTGGGTTATTGCTATAAATGATGTCTAACAAAGATATTCTTCCTTTGTCTCATGTGGTGTCACATGCTTTCAATCCCAGCAGAGGTAGGAGGATCACTGTGAGTTTGAGGCCACCGTGGAACTACATAGTGAATTCCAGGTCAGCCTGGGCTAGAGTGGGGTCCTACATCAAAAAATGAAAAAAAAAAAGATACCATGTCTTTAAAAATATGCTTTGTAATGATAGAATGCTCATGTCAACCCTCAGATACCCCTGGTTTTTGCAGTCCTGACCGGCTTTCTCTTTGCTCTTTTGCCTTCTTCAGCACGGATTTACTTCCAAAGGAAGAAAATTCAGATACTTCTAGAGTCTTAAGGATGGATAATGCAACCCAGGATAATTAGCCACTCTTGGTTATAAGCAGTGGTGTTCTTGTAAATGTTGTCTCTGGGATGAATGGCCTTGATGGATAGCCATGGCCAAATCCAAGCTACCAAATTCATGCACTTGGATGTTTGATCTGGCTTCCTGCTGTTGGCTACTTTGTGGGGTGTTCTCTTCATGAGTCCAGAATTGGCCTTCAAATCGGGGCTCTCTATAGCCATGTCCTCAGTACTTTTTAGCTTTGAGTCCGTTCCGATCATATGAATTATCTGTTAGTTTATGATGACTTACCTCAAAATATGGCAACTTATAATCTGGCAGGGAGAATCAAAATCTATCAACATGACAGGAAAAGATAGCTGACTTCCCACCATGAGATGAGCTGCCTCCCGCCCATCAGCCAGGGCACAGGTGAGCCCACGGAGGAATTGGCAAGTTAAGCATGAGTGTTGCTTTCACAGAGGACCAGACAGCCTGCACCGTGCAGATGGTGGTAGACACCAAGGACTCTCAAAATGTATTAAAGTGGAAAAACAGAAGTTTCTGGAAGCTTAACACTAACGTAGACTTGTGGGCTTGACAGATAAACTCAGGTTTGATTCCCCATTACCCGTGCAAAGCCAAATGCACAAAGGGGTGCGTGCATCCAGAGTTCATTTGCAGTGGTTGGAGGCTCTGGCGCACCCATTCTCTGTCTCTCTTCTTTGCCCCCTTCTCTCTCATTCTCTGGTTGTAAGTAAGTAAGTAAGTAAGTAAATACATAAATAAATACAGTGGACTTATAGCACATTCATTAAGGCTCAGGGATCATTGTGGAAGAGGGGGCAGAATGACTGTAAGAGCCACAGGGTGGGAAGGAGTGTCCTGAGGCATTGCCTGCACCCCCCCAACAGTGACTCACTGTTACTTTTAGAATCCATAACCCATAATCCCCTGGTGAATATCAGTAATGACCCTAGGAGGGCCATCAGCGGACTGGGGGTGGGGGATGAGGGGAATGGGATCAACACATGATTTGTCCATATAACAAAGTTTCTAATTAATGAAAAACAAACAAACAGAATATGGGAATGGCTCAGTGATTGAAGACATTTGCAATGTGACACTTTCTGATGTGTAATTGTGTGTCAAAATTTCAGCATAATGAGACCTATACAGAAGAGCATTAAAGTGAGGAGGGTTATTGTTTCAGTCTGGAGTGCTCACTACCAATGATTATCCTAGTATTGTAGAACTAAGAAAGAAAAAATTTGCATTCACAATTGAGCTTTAAGATAGGTTGTCAGTGTTTAATTAATGTTTGTGCTAGGAATGAACTCAGCTGCAAACAAAAGAAAATCCATAAAACAATGGCTCAAATTCAGGGCTGTTCATCATAAAATGTTTAGCAATAATTCAGTGGCACCGTGATTTCTTCAGGGACTTACGTCTTCCATCTCCCACTCTAAAAATAGAAGCCAGGAGGAAGAATAGAACTTATTTCAGGATAGAAAAAATAAAAATGATGTGTTTAAAATGTCGGAGAGCCTGAGTATTCAGAGTTCACATACAGCATGGAACTGCCCCAAAGCCTCCCACTACCTCTCAGTGAGATGCACCTGCATCACCTGCCAATCAAAAAAGAATAATCAAGGATGGGAAGTGTCCAGTGGTTAAAGGTGCTTGCTTTGCAAGCCTGCTGGCCAAGCCTCGATTCCCCAGTACCCAAGTAAAGCCAGATGCACAAAGCAGTGCCTGTGCCCGGAGTTTGTTTTCAGCACTAGGAGGCCTTGACGTGCTGTTGTAGACAGCTTCATGTTGCTGGGATGAACATCCAAACCAGACAGTTAATGGGAGGAAGGGATTAATTTCAAGCTTACAGATCCTGGGGAAGGTCCATCAATGGTGGAAAAAGCTGGCTCCCATTCCTAAATCCAAGCAGAGCAACACCACCAAATAGCCAGCAACACCAGCAAACACAGCCAGAGATTAAAATCTCTCTGCATACCTTCAGGCTAGAATACAGATCCACCTCCAAACACAACTTAGGGCTGGGTCTCAGGATACATCTTCCAGCCAGGTGGCTGGAAATTCAAGTTACAAGCTTTAATGAAACATCTGAGTCTATGGGGTCGGGGGAGATACATTCGAACTACCACACATACCTATACTCTGTCTCTCTCTCTTAAATAAATAAATAAGTAAAAATCCTAAAAAATGATTAATTGAAGAAAAAAGGAATTCCTACTAGATTCCCAATTACCTATACCTATCCTTGGTCAGAACAGGCCACAGGATTGCTCACAGGTATAAGAATGACAAGAGCTGGGTGTGGTGGTGCACACCTTTAATCCCAGCACTTGGGAGGCAGAGGAAGGTGGATCGCAATGAGTTTGAGGCTACCCTGAGATTACATAGTGAATTTCAGGTCAGCCTGGGCTAGAGTAAGACCTCACCTCTAAAAAGCAAGAAAAAAACAACAACAACAAAAATCAGAGCTTTAGCTGGATAAGTTTCAATCTATGGCAATCACATGTTGTATGCCAATTTCTTCGGAATTGAAACATTCCTTTCTGGAGGGAGGAGGGAGTCAATAACTCAAGTTTAATGAAGCTCTTGAAATGTACAAGATTTAGGAGGTACCTCCCCAAGGTTATAGAAGCAGTAAGCAATTGCTGGAAGAGAGAGCTCCAAGAACACAGGTTTTGTCTTTCATCCATGCTGGGCTATGCAGCTGCCTTTGAGTCACCCATGCACCCATTCTCATGCAAGTAACCCCAATAACCTCACTGCTTCACTAAGGTAGAGTTGGGTAGAATCATTCTTTGGTCTATTGTCTATGATCTATCTAGGGTGAATGGCCATCTGGTTGAACTCCCCAGGACAAGTGAAGGCAGCATCAGGGTTTAGGCTAGCAGCAGGAAGGGAAGGTTGGACATTTTGTAGGTAATCAAAGAGCCTTGGGCTTGGTCTGGAGAGATGGCTTAGCAGTTAAGCACTTTCCTGTGAAGCCTGAGGATCCCGGTTCGAGGCTCGATTCCCCAGCACCCACGTTAGCAAGATGTACAAGAGGGCACACGTGTCTGGAGTTTGGTTGCAGTGGTTGGAGGTCCTGACGTACCCATTCTCTCCTCTCTCTCTCCCTCTCCCTCTCTCTCTCTCTCCCTTTTTCTCTCTCTGTCTATTACTGTCAAATGAATAAATAAAAATAAACAAACAAAAAAAGAGCCTTGGTCTGGAGAGATGGCTCAGCTGCTAAAGGCATTTGCTTGCAAAGCCCGACAGCCTGGGTTCAATTCCCAAGCACCCATGTAAAAAGCCAGATGCACAAAGTACAAGCATCTGGAGTTCATTTGCAGTGGCTAGAGGCACTGGTATGCTTACTCTCTCTCTTTGTCTATCTCTCTCTCTCCCAAATAAATAAATTAATAAAATATAAAAATAGAGTTGTTAGTAAAAAAAATAATTCCTTAATAAGACCTTCAATATATCTTCTCAAAGCCAAGTCTGTGGTGCAGCCAATACTTCCCCATGTGATCCAAACAGCCTGAATTAAAGCAGTTTTTTTCCACACACACATCAGCTTCTTTATAATGCAATTTAGAGTGTACTGTGACCCCACCATCTCCTAGTGGGTAATGAATAAATAAGACCAGGCAGAGCTATCCTACATATTGATAATATTTTCACCTACATGATAAATTAAACCTCACATAGTCTAGTAGCGTGAACATTTCTCTAGTGACTATGATAGAGAAATATGTCAACCCTTAGGAATTAATTTTGAATGCAAAGACATGAGATCTATGTGTGTGTGTGTGGGGGGGCAACAGACACTGGCAGTATTTGAGAGGAAGCCAGGTCTCTTACAGTGGCAGTGTTTGAATACCTAGGTGGCTGTTCTGTGGTCTAGGCTGTGTTACTTGGGAAAAAGCAAGCAGTCTTACTCCAGGAAAGTTTCTCTGTGGTGTGGCTATTCACGCTGGTATCCAGGAGTTTAAGTGCTTGACTGAGATTCAGAGATGCCCAGAAGCTGCTTTAGGATTTTATGTGTGGGAGGGTGTTGAAGTCACCTGCTCATTACTGTGACAAAACACCCTTTCTGAGGCAGATTATGGAAGAAGGGTTGACTTTGGGCTTATGGTTTCAAGGGGAAGTTTCTTCATGGTGGCAGGAGTTGGTTCCTTTCATCTCATATCCACTGCACAGAGACAACAGCGAGTCAAGCCAGGTCTCACCACCCTATAGGCTGGGCTCCTCAAGCACAAGACACCTAAGACAAGGCTCTACCTCCAAAGACTTTGCCAGCTGGGCACCAAGCGGGAAGCTCAATCACAAGCGCCTGAGGCTATGGGGGCATTTACATCAAACCACCACCATGGATTTGTCTCTTTCATTGCTGTATCTTTGATAATGTCATCACAAAAGGGTGTGTTCATACCCATCTCCACACACACACAAATAATCCACAGATACTTAAATTTTTAAAAATATTTTATTTATTTATTTATTTGAGAGAGAAAGAGGGAGAAAGAATGAGAGAATGAGCACACCAGGGCCTCCAACCACTGCAAACGAACTCCAGACGTGTGCTCCCCCTTGTGCATCTGGCTTATGTGGGTCCTGGGGAATCAAACTTGGGTCCTTTGCTTTGCAGGCAAGCACCTTAACCACTAAGCCCTCCAGCCCTTAATTTTTAAAATAATTATTTATTTGCAAGGAGAGGGAGAGAGAGATGGATACATAGACAGACAGAGATAATGTATATGTTAGGGCCTCTAGTCACTGCAAATGAACTCCAGATGCATGTGACACTCTGGGCGTCTGGCTTTATTTGGGTACTGGGGAATTGAACCCGGGTCATTAGGCTTTGCAGGCTTGCACCTTAACAGCTGAGCCATCTGTCCAGCCCTCCACAGATACTTGCCATGGCTGAAAACCAAGATGACAGCTCTAATATTAAAAATTCAGTAACTGCTGGGCTCGTGTTACAGAGGAACTCAGAGAGGGTTGCGAGCGCTCTGTAGAGCCTTCCTCACAGCCGTACCACACTGAGCTGTTCATAGTCATGGCACCATCTGGAAGGCACTGGATACTGACCCACCAGGGTATGACACATCCGTCTTCACTTTGCGATTCTCTGGAGAAGCTACTTCCATCCTACTTGCAGAAGGATGTTTCATTTTAACAATATCATTTTAATGTGATCTGATTCCCAGAAAGCCCAGGAGGAAATTTAGTCTCAGACTGGGGCCAGCATTTTCCCGCCCCCCCGCCCCTGGCCTTCTCCACAGCCTCCTTGGTCCTGTGGCCCTGTCAGAACATCGAATCCTGAGCCTGCTTTTCGTTTCATTTCTCTGTCTCAGATCTGTACTCACTTTTCATTCCCTTTACTATCCCTGATGGATGTAACTACAAGTTCATGAGGAATATAAAATATTGAGTTCTTGCAGCAGCTTGAGAAGAAATTATAAGGCAATGAAACCCTTACTCCATGACATGATGATACGGTAAAGAGTAATCCTGGAGGTTAACTGCATCATAACCTCCCAGATGTTTGTACAGTCATGCTCTGATTGCCCTGACGTATTCAGTCTTTCTTAAAAATAGTTTAAAAATTTATTTATTTGCAAGAGAGAGAGAGAGAATGGGCACAGCAGGGCCTCCAGCCACAGCAAACAGACTCCAATGCATGGGGTACTTAATGCATCTGGCTTTATAGGGGATACTGGGGAATTGAACTCAGGTCATTAGGCTCTGCAGGCAAGCACCTTAACTGCAGAGCTATCTCTCCAGCCCTTTAGCGACTATTCTTGCCATCATATTGTCTTCCTTTGTGTCCTGTCTTTCTGTTTTCCCAAATGTTGAGTATGTGGAAGGGAAAGCATGAAGAAAAGGGAAAAAATTCTGACAATGAATGCGGGTCTCATGGTGAGCCTGACAACCTGAGAATACACCAAAGCAGGAATCCAGAAGCTGTTGAGAGCTCAGCACTAACGTAGACGTAAGACACACCTGCCAAGACACAGGGAACATCGCAGAAGAGGTAGTGAAAGATCTTAAGAGCCGCAGGGTGGGAAGGAGTGTCCTGAGGTCTTCCGTCCTCCCTCCCCTGGCCACATAATGACTGACTGCTCTCCCAACTCATTACCCCATGGTGAACACCAGTAACCCCGTTGACGAGGGCCCTCAGCGGGATGGGGCAGGGAGGAGGGGAATAGGACCAACATTGCTCAAATTGCTTGTCATTCACCCTTTTTAATGGTCGCCCAAGAAGAGCAACAATCTATTTTATTTCCAGATCAGTTTTAAAACAGAAGCAAGTGATGCATATAAGGCTGTCTGTTGGTAGTGCATTTTTTGCCAAGTTAACAACAAAAATAAATAACTAAAGCTAGAAAAACTTCTAATTAATAAAAATAAAAATTAAAAAAATGCTAACAAGGTGACCAGGTGTCTGATGTCAACGGCCCTTTCCAGCCCCTGGAAGCGCAGTCACTGACCGCATGTGCAACTGTAGACCCAGTGGGGCCTCTGGCTGTCAGTCTTTCTGGTCAGTTGGGAACGAGTCTTAAAACTTAGACTGACCTTTACAACACCAGTGTTGCTCAGTTCTGCAGCTGGGGGAGCTGACTGCATTCTGCTTAACCAGAGGGGAGGTCAGGGGAAATCGTATATTCAGACCACTGGTAAGGACTTTAATAAGAAACTAAATTTGAGGGTGGAATACTAATTTCAAGCATAATATAGCCTACATAATGCAATATGCATAAGTCTAGTCAAATATTTATACAGTTGGCTCACGTTTTAACTAGAACTTTTTATAAAACCCAGCTGAATTTCTTTGCTCAGTCTTAGTGACAAAGTGCCTAGAAATTAATGTGCTCATGGGGAATGCTATGGATTGATGAGTTTGGCTGAAAACCCCATTTTTCAGAAAAAATGATCTTGTAGCCTTCCACTTATTTACCCATTACCACCATTACTGTGAGCAACCACTCAAACTTCAGGGCCTTTTTTTTATTTTTAATTTTTATGCATTTATTCATTTGAGAGAGAGAGACAGACAGACAAACAGCGAGATGATGGGTGCACCAGGGTCTCCAGCCACTGCAAAAGAACTCCAGACACATGTGCCACCTTGTGCATCTGGCTTACATGGGTCCTGGGGAATCAAACTTGGGTCTTTAGGTTTTGTAGGCAAGTGGCTTAACTGCTAAGCCATCTCTCCAGCCCTTCAGTGACTAAATCATGGATTCTAAAGTGATGAAACTTTGAAACAGAAGCACGCCCTACCCTTTAGGAGCAGAGCTCGGTGGTTGTACAGAGCATTGGTGTGCTCAGCATTATCGAGGCTCTGAGTTCCATCTCCAGCAAGAAGGAGGAAAGATGTACTTGAAAGAACCCATTCCAAACCGCATACATACAAACATGTGCAAATAAACAAGAATTTTTATTTCTTTTTATATTTCCAAGCAGATAAAATGAAAGAGAGAGAGAGGGACAGAAGGAGTATGGGCACATCAGGGCCTCTTGCCTCTGCAAACGAACTCCAGGTACATGCGTTTCTCTGTGCATCTGGTTTTACGTGGGTACTGGGGAATCGAACCCCATGCAGCAGGCTGGGCCAATAGTGCCCTTGGCTGCTGAGCCATCTGCCTAGCCCCAAACCTCCAAAATTCTAACCCCAAACAAACCTTTTCTCTTTTTAAATTGATTTATCTCAGGAATGTTGATATTGTATGGAAGGACGACTTGGTATTACCTGCCTAAAATGCAAGGATGGGAAGGTTGCTGCTGACCCACGCTCTTGGGGAAGAGCCTTTTTTTGTAATCAGATGTTCTTCTTGAATGGGATGAGTTATATCCCCCTCCCCACTCCTGCGAAGGACGAAGTCCTAGTCCTCTGTGTCCGTGAGTATCATTTTACTTACAAATAGGCTTTGCAGCTGACCAGGGGTATGTTGAAGTGTCATTCAAGGGGACTGTGATGCCATGGAGCAGATTTGTTTTCTTCTGGAGCTGAGAGCGAGGCTCTATCGGTTCCACGTCTCACCCCTGCACTCTGCTACTTTGTCAGGGATTTGGCTCTTTCCTTCCTTCCTTCCTTCCTTCCTTCCTTCCTTCCTTCCTTCCTTCCTTCCTTCCTTCCTTCCTTCCTTCCTTCCTTCCTTTCTTTCTTTCCTTCCTTCCTCCCTTCTTTCTTTCTTAATATTTTTATTTATCTATTTGCAAGCAGAGAGAGATGGGGGGGGGGTTGGGAAGAATGAGTACACCAGGGCTTCCAGCCACTGCAAATGAACATCAAATGCATGTACCACTGTGCTTCTGGCTTTAAGTGGGTTTTGGGGAATCAAACCTGGACCATTAGGCTTTGTAGCAAGTGCCTTAACCACTGGTCCATTTCCCCAGCCCATATTTGGCTTTCTTATGCTGTGGATGCATCACCAACACATCTGATTTCAGATTCACCTGGTATTCTTGTGTGTAGGTCTGTCTTGACATCTAAATTTCCCCTTTTAGTACACTGGCAATCCTGGAATTACTAACAGTGAGGGCAAAACAAAGGTAGTTGCCTTTATAACTTCTGAACGGTGAAAATAAAAAGGAAAAAGTTTGGGATTATGTAAGCACATTTACTAGCGAAGCCAGGCGTGGTGGCACATGCCTGTGATCCCAGCCTTGGGGGGGTAGAGGCAGGAGGATCAGGAGTTCAAGGTCATTCTTGGTGATAGATCAAGTTTGAGGCCAAACTGGGATATATGAGATCCTGTTGTAAACAAAATTCCCCCCAAATATTAAACAGAATGATGATGAGAAAAAATTCATTTCTACATAAAACCTTGAAGCAGATGCAACAAATCCTATAAATATTTTACTTCCATATATAAAACACACAGAACTTTAGGTCATTTTTTATTTAAAAGGCTCAATGAATTGTTGCTCTCAAAATATGCCCCTAAACAGGTCAGAAAACTATAACAAGTAGCAAAAAATTATCAGAGTAAAATGAAAAAAGAAGGAAGACTTGTGTGAATAATAATTTTTTATTTGTTTGTTTTTAAGGTAGGGTCTCACTCTAGCCCAGGCTGACATGCGTCTCACTTTGTAGTCCCAGGTTGACCTCAAGTTTACAGCAATCCTCCTTCCTCTGCCTCTTAATTGCTGGGATTAAAGGATGCAGAACCATGCCCAACTATGCGAATAATTTTACAAACACAATGAGTGTAGACCACGAATGATCTTATTTGCCCAAAGTCACAGCAGCAAGAATTGTGTGAAATGTATGCAAAATGAAAAATTAGAAGATTTTTTTTCACATTAATTACTCTTCTCTAGGTCAAAATTAAATTATCAAATACATGGAATAATAAATAATATAGCAAGTAATGTCAAAGATATTTCACACACCTTAGTTTGGAAGTTGGAAATACCTCAAATATACTGTCTCTAGAGAAAATATAATATTAGGTCTATAACTTAATAAAATATCACAGTGCAAAAGCTAAATGGGGAGAAAATCTTCACGATTTAGTGAACATGCTTGAGAAAATGACAAGAAATTGTTTTGTGATAATATATGTATAAACATCATACATATTTTCACATAGACCCATGTGCATACACATTCACTGAGTTATAAGTGAGAGAAAGATATCTATTAACGTTGTATAGAAAGTATGGTTTTGTAAAACCTTGTCCTGACAACCATTTAGAAATCTTTGGGAAAATATGTAAAGTGGTGAAGAAAAGCCCAAGATTCAAATATCAAAAGAAGAATATTGTTCAAAAAAGTTTATTCTTGGCTGGAGAGATGGCTTAGCTGTTAAAGGTACTTGCCTGAGAAGTCCAAGGACCCAAATTTGATTCCCCAGAACCCATGTAAGCCAGCTGCACAAGGTGGTGCATGCATCTGGAGTTTCTTTGCAGTGGATAGAGGCCCTGGTGTGCCCATTCTCTATCTGCTTCTTTCTGTCTCATAAATAAATAAATAAAATTTAAAAAGTTTATTCTTGAGAATCTTATAAAAGTCAGGCAGAGGATATTGACTGAGTATTGGAGCACTCTGCTAGCGTGGATAAAGTTTGTTTTGTGTCTCCAGAAAGAAATTATAGTAAATAAAACATTTTTTAAAATTTAATTTATTAGTTTTCATTTCAGTGAATACAGGCAGTTTGGTACCATTATTTAGGCTCATCTGTGATCTACTCCCTCCCCTTAGACCCTCCTTGTTAATGAAAATGGGTCGTGCATTGTGGAGTTAGCCCCCAGTTATTAGTATGATAAATGTCTCTGCAAATCATGACCCAAAATGTGACTCTGACATTCTTTCCGACCCCTCTTCCGCAAGATTTCCCTGAGCCATGTTGGGTTCATTTTTGGTCTGCTTCAGTGCTGAGGTGTTGGGGGCCTCTGAGGCTTTGGCTCTCTGATTTGGTAGGAGTTGATTTTTCTCTGCGTTGATCTCCTTCCACTTTGTGATGGTATCCGGTTCACAGGAAAACATCACCCTTGCTAATTTCGCCAGTTGTCCTTAGTTTCAGTTGGGCCCCTTTTGAGGTGTGTTGGGGCAGCTCTCTTCTTAGGATCTGCATCTATCTGGAAAAGAGAAGCAGATTCTCCAACGGAGAGTAAGTTAGCACCCGGAAAATTGAGATAACACTTACTTTTTTGATAGACAGTTTGATAGGTGTAGGCCCTCTTATACCCCGTGATTGATGGTAGCTTGATATTGTAGAGTGGGCTTGTGTTTGGGTATGGTTCTGACTTGTTTCCCAGCTCCAGCTAAGGGTCTAGTACCACTGAGTGGATCAGTTAGCCAAATCAAGAGCAATTGATTCCTCACCATGGCTGTGTACCACTATTGCACTTGTGTGGGCATCACATCCGGTTATTTGTTGCTAATTAGGTTAAACAATGTGTTGCTTGGACAGATCTTGGTCATTTCCCCCAGTCGCCTATGTAGCGCCTTCTGGCACTAGACACGCTGACTGTCTGGGGACTGACTCTCTCCTGGCTTCCAGCCATGTCATTCCATTTTACACGTCAGCTGTGTATGGAGTCTTCAGCAATAGGGTCTTATAACTGGCCTTTGGTGGGTCATCAAGTACTCTGACAGAAGTCCGTCATTGTTTTGGGAAACCTTGTAGGTTTCTCTGATCAAAAGCTCATTGTGGATGGTAGGCCCAAGCTGGAAGTGGGGGTTACAGGTCAGTGTCCACTAAGAAATTGAGGAAAAACATAACTAATATACAAGAGTTAGAGAGGAGAGAGATAGATAGTAAATAAAACATTTTTGACAAGAGGGGGTGGCTAAATGGTTAAAGGTGATTGTTTGCATAAAGCCCGACAGTCTGAGTTTGATTCCCCAGTACCCAAGTAAAGCCAGATGCACAAGGTTGGCACATGCATCTGGAGTATGTTTGCAGTGGCTGGAGGCCCTGGCAAGCCACTCTCCTTCTCTCTCTGTCTCTGTTTCTCATAAATTAAAAAAGAAAATAATTAAAGTAATTTTAGGCCAGTCATGGTGGAACATACCTCTAATCCCAGCACCTGGGAGTCTGAAGTAGGAGAATTGCCATGAGTTTGAGGCCAGCCTGGGCTACATGGTGAATTCCAGGTCAGTTCGGCTCTACCTTGAAAAGCCAAAATAAAATAAAATAAATAAAATCCAAAAACAGATATTTAAATAAAGAAGGAAAGCTGATACTTGGATGAATTCACCTGTGTATTTAACATAAGTATTTTTATCATTTGTTCTTTGAAATAGTTATGCATTTACTATTATTATTATTATTATTGTTATTATTTTGGTTTTTCGAGGTAGGGTCTCACTCTAGCCCAGGCTGACCTGGAATTAACTATGGAGTCTCAGGGTGACCTCGAACTCATGGCGATTCTACTGCCTCTGCCTCCCGAGTGCTGGGATTAAAGGCGTGCGCCACCATGCCCAGTTTATATTATTTGTTTGATCACGTGTTCACCCCCATTACCTCCTCTTAACTGCCACCCTCTCACTGACACTTTCTTCTTCACACCACAGAAGAGAACGACTCACCCCTCCCGTTAGCTCCTCAGGGAGGGACAAGGCCTCGCAAGCCCCTCCTCCATCCATGACGGACTGCTGACTGTCCCTATCATGTGCAGTAGCCACCGTAGCTGTGACTTCATGAGCACAATGGCCATGGTAGGTCCAGATGACAGGTGCCCAGAGCTTCTCCTCATCCTCCACCTCTTACATTCTTTCCACCCACCCCACCCCGTTCCAGCACAGTGGTCCCTCTTGGAGGAGATGTCCTGTGAGGGCTCAGCACTCAAAAGCCACTTATTTTCAGCACTTTACCAGTTATGAGTCTCTGCATTAACTGCCACACACTGTCAAAACAACCAGATTTTTAAAAAAGCTTTCTTCTGACCAGTCTGGGACTAAACATACATGTATAGAAATCAGTTTGACAACACATCTGTTGAACTCAATATTAGATTTAATAGGTCCTAGGGCCTATAGGCCTTGCAGCCATGGGCCTTTGACCTGATTTATGGTAGCAGGCATGAATTCTTTCTTGTGGAGTGGGCCTCAAATCCAATCAGAGAGTAGTTCATTACCCCGTAACAGTCATGCCATTATTGCACCAGTGAGCGGTTTGCTCAGCAGGTCAGTATTATACTATGTAGGGTTCACTGCTGGGTAAAACCATTGCTATCCCCCCACCCTGCTAGCAGACTGCATAGCACCTGTGGTGGTTTGGTTCAGGTGTCCCCCATAAGCTTAGGTAGCCTGAATGCTAGGTCCCCAGCTGATGGCAATTTGGGAATTAAAGCCTCCTGGAGGCAGTGTATTGTTGGAGGCAGGCTTATGGGTGTTATGACCAGCTTCCTCTTGCCAGTGTTTGGCACATTCTCTTGTTGCCATTGTCCACCTGATGCTGGCCAGGAGGTGATGTCCACCCTCTGCTCATGCCATTATTTACCCCTGCTTCTCCTCAAGTCTATAAGCCAAAATAATCCTTTTCCCCCCCACAAGCTGCTCTTGGTTGGGTGTTTTCTGCCAGCAATGTGAACCTGACTGCAGCAGCATCTTATGGCACTCTGAAAGCTCGTCAGCAGGGAGCAGGGTGGAAACTTCCAGCTCAGTTCGCACTTGATCTCTTTACTTTCTGCAAGTAAAGGTAACAGTGTCTTCAGCGAAAGGGTCCTACCATGTAGTTCTGGTGGACGAGCAAGGGCAATGGCAATAACCTGCATTATTTTGGGATGTTCCAGTGTTCCCAGAACAATACAGGTATTTTTGAGGAACCAGGGAAAGTATGAGGATGATGAATGTAAACGAACAGAGCCAACATTCATGTGGCTTTAAGGTGGACAGACATTCCTGTAACATCGAAGAACAAAATAATAACGAAGCTCAACGCCACATTTCCCTCCCACTGGTGCCATTCATATCGATGGCCTGAAAAACAAAAGCCAAAATCTGCCTCAAGCTGAATGAAACAGATTCAGTATTTTGAAAATAAAAAGTAATGAACTATTGAGTCACTTTAATATGTGGAAAAATCTCAAATTTGTATTGTAAGATTAATGAAACCCATGTGAGAAAGTTATACACTGCGTGATTACAAGTAATCACATTTTGCAAAGGAGAAGAAAACCCACAGAAGATCAGAACTATGTGAGGGGAGGGAGGCGGGGAGGGTGGAGAATGGCGCACAGGAGGTTGCGGGCTACGGGACTGCTGTACATGGTAACGTGATGCCGACATCGCCCATCTATTAAAATCTGTACAGCTGCCGCAGAATGAGACCTGACGTGGATTGCGGGTGAACGATTCGAGCTAAATGTGGCGCTGTACAAGACATTAATGAAAGGGGAGCTGTGTATGAACAGGTGAGCAAGGGGGAAATTTGAAGAGACGGTACCTAGAATTCCCTGCATTGTTTGTTCAACTTGATTGCAAACCTAAAATCATTTAATGAGAAAAACTCTGTTATGCATACACACAACCACATGAAATGATAAATATAAGAATAATTGAAATATAATTACTTCTAAATTTTCAAATATTTCTATTTATTTTATACCATGTACAGTAGCTTATATGTTGCTATAATTTTCTCCATGACATTTAATTTATTTTGTTCTTTTTAAATTTTATTTTATTTGAGAGAAAGAGAAAGAGGGAGAGAGAGAGAAAGAGTCTGTAGCCATTCCAAACAAACTCCAGAAGCATGTGCCACTTTGTGCTTAAGTCTGGCCTAAGTGGGTCCTGGGGAATCGAACCTGAGTCCTTTGGCTTTGCAGGTAATCATTAAGCCATATCTCCAGCCCTAATTCTTTTTGTATATTCAATTAAATTTATTCTTGCACATTTTGTCACTGTATCTGTTCTCTGCTTTCTGTTTGCTTAATGGCTAATTAAATATAGTCATTTTAATATAATATAGTCATTTGGCTCAGATTTATCTTAATGAGTGCTTTAGGCATAATAGTTGGCGTAGTATTTTGAACGTGTCCCCCATAGACTCAGGTGCTTTATTAAAACTTGTAACTTGGGGGCTGGAGAGATGGCTTAGCGGTTAAGCGCTTGCCTGTGAAGCCTAAGGACCCCGGTTCGAGGCTCAGTTCCCCAGGTCCCACGTTAGCCAGATGCACAAGGGGGCGCACGCGTCTGGAGTTCGTTTGCAGAGGCTGGAAGCCCTGGCGCGCCCATTCTCTCTCTCTCCCTCTATCTGTCTTTCTCTCTGTCTGTCGCTCTCAAATAAATAAATAAAAAAATTAAAAAAATTTAAAAAAAAACTTGTAACTTGGGTCTCCAGCTTCCTGGCTGAAGGAGGCGTCACTGGGAGTGGACCCTGGGGTCCAGCCCTGAGGTGTGTTTGGGGGTGGAGAGGTGTGCAGAGAAGTCTGAGCTCAAGGGGTCCTGCTTTCTGTCCGTCCCTTGCTGTCTGGCTGTCCTTGCTTGTGGCGCTGGCTGTGTGGCATCTCTCTGCTTAGATCTGTGAAAGGGGGCCCGCTTCTTCCACCATTTCCACCCTGGAAGGACGTCCCCTGATCTATAAGATGGAAATAAATTCCTTTCTCCCATAAGCTGTGTCTGTTTGGAGGTTCATCCCAGCAACGTGAAGCTGACGACAACAGCTGGCTATAGCAACACAGGGACTATACTACTTTTAAGTTCTCCAAGTTTTCGTTTGTTTCATTTATTTATTAATTTTGGTTTTTCAAGGTAGGGCTTCAGTCTAGTCCAGGCTGACCTGGAATTCACTCTGTAGTCCCAGCTGGTCTCGAACTCACAGTGATCCTCCTACTTCTGCCTCCTAAGTGCTGGAATTAAAGGCATGGTCACCATACCCCACCTCATTTATTTTTTACTTATTTATTCATTTTTTTTTATTTGAGAGAGGGAAAGATGGAGAGAGAGAGAGAGAGAAAGAGAGAGAGAATGGGTGCACTGGGGCCTCCAGCCACTGCAAACGAACCTCCAGATGTGCTACCTTATGAATCTGGCTTATGTGGGTCCTGGGGATTAAACCTGGCTCCTTTAGCTTTGCAGGCAAGTGCCTTAACTGCTAAACCATTCCTCCAGCCCTCATTTATTTTTAAACTGACAAATTATTGCATGCATTTATTGTATAGAATGTTATTTTGAAATACGCATATACTAGCTTTATAGGAAATTTATTTAATTGACAAAATTTATATACATATATCATGTACAATATGTTCTTTTGAAATATATTTATAGTATGATCTCTCTCTCTCTCTCTCTCTTTTTAAGGTAAGGTTTCACTGTAGCCCTGGCTGACCTGGAATTCACTATGTAGCCTCAGGGTGGCCTCAAACTCATGGTGATCTACCTACTTCTACCTCCCAAGTGCTGTGATTAAAGGCTTGTGCCACCACGCCTGGCTTGGTATGATAGTTCATGCAATTATCATTTCATTGACAAAATATACCAAATCAGAGAAAAGCAGCATATGGAAGGAAATGGTTGATTTCAGCTTATAGCTTTGAGATGAAGTTTCATCACGGCAGGGTAAATAGGACAACAACAGAGATCAGAGCATTTCGCTATCTTGTCACATCAGCTGGAGAAAGCAGCAAGTGTGAGCTAGCCCTGGCCTGGGAGTCTCAGGGATGACGTCCCAGGTGTGAGCTAGCCCCGGCCTGGGAGTCTCAGGGATGACGTCCCAAGTGTGAGCTAGCCCCGGCCTGGGAGTCTCAGGGATGATGTCCCAAGGCTCATGCAGAGTAACACAGCAAGAAGGCATGGAGCAACTCTCCACCTCCCAAAGGTGCCACTAGCTGGCAGTTAGGAATGAGGCTTCGCCACACACAGCTTAAGCTGTGGGGAACGCTCACACCCACACCACTGCAATATCTAAGCTTCTAAAATGAATAGTATAGCTGGGCGTGGTGGCACATGCCTTTGGAGGCAGAGGTAGGAGGATTGCTGTGAGTTCGAGGCCACCCTGAGACTACATAGTAAAGTCCAGGTCAGCCTGGATAGAGTGAGACCCTACCTCAAAAAAAAAAAAAAAAAAAAACCAAAAAAGAAATATATATATGGTACCTTATCTATGGCTGGAGAGATGGCTTAGCTGTTGAACGCTTGCCTGTGAAGCCTAAGGACCCCAGTTGGAGGCTCAGTTCCCCAGGACCCACGTTAGCCAGATGCACAACGGGGCGCATGCATCTGGAGTTCCTTTGCAGTGGTTGGAGGCCCTGTTGTGCCCATTCTCTCTCTCTTTCTCTCTCTCTCTCTCTCTCTGCCGCTTCCTCTGTCTGTCACTCTCAAATCAATCAATAAATAAAAATAAATTAAAAAGTAAGGAGTCTTAAGACTTCTATAAAAACTTATGAATCACTTGAAAATTGAAAAGATAAAAAAAAAAAATCTAGGGCTGGAGAGATTGTTCAATGGTTAAGGTGCTTGCCTGCCTTGGACTTGGGTTCTATCCCCTAGTTCCCATGTAAAGCCAGATGCACAAGGTGGTGCATGTGTCTGGAGTTCATTTGCAGTGGCTAGAGGCCTTGACATACCCATTTTTTCTCTCTCTCTCTGCCTCTTTCTCTCTCTAATAAATAAACAAATAACTGAAATATTTAAATATTTAAAAAAAGAACAGCAGTGAGGAGCACAACACCTACCAGATATTAGCATTTATATTAAATAGTAATGTTTAAATCATTTTGAAATTGGTACAAAATAAAAATATGAAACAATGGGTTGGCATGTATAAACAAATGTTGGTATGTATAAACAAGTCTCACTAAGATGTATATATCTACTCAAAAATTGGGCGGGGAAGATGATTAAATCTGTCACACTGGAATAACTAGCATTTGAAATATAAAAATTATTCTATAGCCATGATCAAAATGCAGTTTATTTTGGCCTTGTGTTAATAGCACTAGCTTGTAAAGCCATCCAGCCCTGGTTTGATTCCCCAGTACCCACGTAAAGCCAGATGAACAAAGATCCCTGTGTCTGGAGTTTGTTTGCAGCTTCAGGGGGCCTTGGAGTGCCCATACTCTCTCTCCCTCTCTCCTAACAATAAATAATTTTTTTCCAAAAATATACTTAAATTGGGGCAGTGATTATCACCCAGGTGGTGGTATATGATGGATGATAGATAGATAGATAGATAGATAGATAGATAGATAGATAGATAGATAGACAGACAAGACAGACAGATAGGTAGGTGTGGGATAGTTGCTTTTTGCAGAATCATACTCCTTTCTTTGCTAGGTCAGTGAAAGGCATAGTTTTAACACCACCATCCCAATTGGATCATCAATTTCTGCTGTGTGCTGATGGGGAATTAAATGTTTAAAAGCATCAACAATAGCAGTTTAAATATAATACATCACTCTATGGAAGAATGGTTTATCTGATCCGTGGAGGAATGATAACTTTTTCCACTTCTAAGTCATGTTAGGAGAATTAAAAATATGCTAATGTCCACAAACTTAAAAATATACTGATGAAAAAAGGTGCAAAATCAGATTGAATCACAACAAATTCACATCATAAAAGACACAATTTAATATCTATACAATATTAAGGTTGCACTCAAAGTTATGAGAAAAATATCAAGACTACAAGAGATAAACAGGAAAGTGATGTCAGTGGATAACTGGGAAGAGGAAATGTACATGCAGACAACATGCCACCCAACGATAAGAATGGAAAACAAAGTAACACCAAGCCGGATTTAAAAACCTGACAGCGCACTGCTGATGAAGTTGTGGTAACACTCGTATATGTCTATTTTAAGAGAGGGATTAGCTAACCAAAAGGTCAGGTAACTGGGTTGACAGTAGATATTCCCCACATCTCCAAAATATGATGGCTTTTTCAAGTTGAATGATGAGAAAATGTATTTGTAAGTGGACAATAAATATCTCCATGTATTCTTTTAAAAAAAGTATTTATTTATAAGCAGAGAGAGAGAGAGAGAGAGAGAGAGAGAGAGAGAGAGAGAGAGAGAGAGAAAGAGAGAATGGGCATGCCAGGGCCTCTAGCCACTGCAAATGAATTCCAGATGTTTATACCACTTTGTGCATATGGCTTTCTGTGGGTACTGGGGGAACTGAACTCTGGTCGTTAGGTTTTGCTGACAAACGTCTTTACTGCTGAGTTATCACTCCAGCCCTCCATATAGTCTTTATTTGGCTGAACGCATGGGTTATTACTTCATGCATTGTCTGCGCCAGTTGTGGCAGAGCAAATGCCGTTATCAAAAGACAGTTGGCATGACCCAAGTTTGAAATGCTTGCATCTTTGTAGCTGTGTATGTTTGGACACATTAATATATTTTTTTAAAAAAATTTTTGTTTACAAGGAGAGAGACATCCTACTGTAAACAAACTCCAGATGCCTGGGCTACTTTTTTTTTTCCTTCTATACTTTATTCATTCACTAAAGTCAGTTTACATTCAATGTCTCCATATTTTTCTTTAAATTTAATTTCTTCTACTGAGTTACAAGTCATTAGTCCTTCTCCCTGGACGGGAGTAGTACATTTGGATAATTTTCTAGGAATTCCTGTCTTGAACAGTGCCTCTTTTTGCTTCTAGTTCCTCCAACTCATATGATGGTTCATATGTCTTCTTTAATTTCCTGTTTTCTAAAAACATAATTATTTTCTTTTTTTCCTTGCCTAGCATTCAAAATCACTGGAAATCATAACTATAGACTGCCTGTCATTGTTTTGTTTTGATATTTTAAATTATGTATTTTCAAGGAAAGAGAAAGAAAGACAATGGATATGCCAGGGCCTCCTGCCACTGAAAATGAACTCCAGATACATGAACCACTTTGTGCCTGTGCTTTATGTGGATGCTGGCAGATAGAACCCAGGTCATCAGGCTTTGCAAGTGCCAATAGTCACTGAAAAATCTTTCTAGTCCCTAGAGTGCCTTTTTAGCCCTTTACATTTAGTTGGGGATATTCAGTCACATGGACTCACTGGTAGCTCTCAGAATGATTTTGTTTTCTTTCATCTGAACTTGGATTTCTGGCATATTCTCCTCTTAGAGTCCTTTCCTTTTCTCTGATCAAAATCCTTCCCCTACTCAAGGGTAATTGTCAATACCACCTCCTTCTGAAAGCCTTTTCCTTTTCGTTTTTTAAGCTTACAATAATTTGATAGGTAATGGGTTTCATTATGACATTTCCATACATGTATGGAAATCATACTGAATCTACTGTCTTTCCTTGTATCACTCTCTAAATCAGGACCCTTTTACATCAACTAACTCCACATATGAGAGAAAATATGTGATATTTATCTCTCAGCATTTGGCTTGTTTTCTATTCATTTTTTTAAAAATTTAATTTATTAGTTTTCTTTTCAGCAAATAAAAGCAGTATGGTACCATTCTTTAGGCTCATTCATGATCTATCTCCTCCCAATGGACGTTCCTTGTTGATGTAAATGGGTCATGCATTGTGGAGTTAGCCCACAGTTATTGGTATGATAAATGTCTCTGCATATCATGACCCAAAATGTGACTCTGACATTCTTTCGGGTTCATCAGGAAAACAGCACCCTTGCTTGTTTTGCCAATTTTCCTTAGTTTCAGTTGGGCCCCTTTTGAGGTATGATGGTTCAGCTCTCTCCTTAGGATCTGCATCTATCTGAAAAAGAGAAGCAGATTCTCCAACGGAGAGTAAGTTATTACCCATAAAATTGAGATAAGACTTACTTTTTTGATAGACAGTTTGATAAGTGTAGGCCCTCTTATACCCCCTGATTGATGGTAGCTTGATACTGGAGAGTGGGCTTATGTTTTGTTATGGTTCTGACTTGTTTCGCCTGGGCTACTTTACTGTTGAGCTCTCAGCAGCTTCTGGATTTCTGCTGTGGTGCATTTTGAGCGTCCTCAGTGTCTGTCTCCATCTCCCCAGTGCCGGTTGTCAGGCTCACCATGGAAGCAGCGCTCTCGCTCATCTCGCCAGGTCCTCTATGGTTTCCCCTGGGCCCTGGCTGCTGGGTGAGGGGGAGTTCATCTGCTGACGAAGAGACAACTATCTATTTTTGTCTTGTTGATAGATTTTTGATTGTCCTCAATTCTTGCTGCTTTGTGGAACACATAAGACCCAGACACGCTGGCCTAATATTTTTATGAAATTTATCAGAGGGCAGGCAGGAAAGAGAGAGAGAAAGTATGGGTGCACCAGGGCCTCTTGCCACTGCAGATGCATAAGCCATTTTTTGCATCTGGCTTTGGATGGCTGTTGGGGAATCGAACCCAGCCCATCAGGCTTTGCAAGCAAGTGCCTTAAACAATGAGCCATCATCTACGTTGTTGCCTTTATTAATAGATTATTCCCTCTTATCACAGAGTACATCTTTGTTCATTCATTCTCCTGTGAATGGACACCTGGGATGTTTCCATGGTGAGGCTATGAATAAAACCGTTGTGAACATCCATATACACTGTTGCAGTCCGGTTCGCATTGCTGGTAGAAATCACCCAAGAGTAGCCTCTGGGAAAAAGAGATTTATTTTGGCTCACAGGCTTGAGGGGAAGCTTCACGATGGCAGGGGAAAACGATGGCATGAGCAGAGGGCGGACATCACCCCCTGGCAAACATAAGATGGACCACAGCAACAGAAGGGTGTGCCAAACACTGGCATGGGGAAACTGGCTATAAGGCCCATAAGCCCGCCCTCAACAATACACTCCCTCCTGGAGGCATTTATTCCCAAATATCCATCAGCTGGGAACCTAGCATTCAGAACACCTAAGTTTATGGGGGACACCTGAATCAAACCACCACATTCCGCCCCTGGCCCCCATAAACTGATATTCATACATGATGTAAAATACAATGCTTTCAGTCTGACTTTAAAAATCCCCATAGTTTTTATCAATTCCAATGATGTTCATACATCCCCATAGTCCAAGATCTTTTAACTGAGCCATAATACCAAAACATAACCTCAAAAAACCCATAATGGCACAGAATAAATATTCACACTGCAAAAGATGGCATTGGACATAGCAAAGAAACATTCAACCAATACAAGATTTAAACAAACAGGGCAAACATCAAACTCTAGCTTCAAGTCCAACAACTCTAGCGAGTGACAAATCTCCAAGTCCGACAATTCTAACCAGCAACAAGTCTCTGGCATTCCAATTCCGCCCCTCCAGCTAGGCTACTCACAGTCCTGGGAAACTTCATCGGGGCCGGCAGCTCCTCGGCAGCCATCTCATGGTCCCGGCATCTCCACTGGGTCTCCACTGCAAGCCACGGTTCATCCTCATGGCCCCATGGGGTCTCCATGCAGGCAACCAGCAAACCCGCTTCACACTGCCCATGGCCATTTCCAAAACACAAGACCGTGTTGCAAACTCAATGACCCTCTTTCCAGCATTTCTTATACTCCACAATACCAGGTAGGTGCCAATTTGTTAATCCAGGGGGGAATAAAGCAGACTTTGAAGAATAGGACACTCCTTGAGCACTCAGGCCCTTTCTACATTCTTCTTATTGCCCCAGCGCAGGTCAGCTAGCCCAGTCTCAAAGGTTGTAATCTCTCAGTTGCAGCTGAATGGGCAATAGTTCACCCAAAGAATTTTCTTTCTGTGCCATATCCCTCTGCACACACCACTTCATTTCTACGCAAAGCAACCCTGCACAACTTCTTAGGACATGGGCACAAGAGCAAGCTTCTCACACAAACTGCTAGCCCAGTCCAGGCAAAAGCTCTTTCTCATCCTCATAAGCCAAACCTCACAGTCCATAGTTCTTACTTTACTGCCTTCAGGTCTTTCAGCTCTGACCAGGATAGACCACAAGCTGTACTTACAGCACTGCAAGGCATCTCTTAGGCCAAGGTTTCAACTCCTTCTACATTCCTCTTGAAAATCAGCTCCAAAAGGCCGAAACCACATAGTCAGGTGTCTAGCAGCAATCCCACTCCTCGGTACCACTTTACTGTTGCAGTCCGGTTCGCATTGCTGGTAGAAATCACCCAACCAAGAGTAGCCTCTGGGAAAAAGAGATTTATTTTGGCTCACAGGCTTGAGGGGAAGCTTCACGATGGCAGGGGAAAACGATGGCATGAGCAGAGGGTGGACATCACCCCCTGGCAAACATAAGATGGACCACAGCAACAGAAGGGTGTGCCAAACACTGGCATGGGGAAACTGGCTATAAGGCCCATAAGCCCGCCCCCAACAATACACTCCCTCCAGGAGGCATTAATTCCCAAATATCCATCAGCTGGGAACCTAGCATTCAGAACACCTAAGTTTATGGGGGACACCTGAATCAAACCACCACATACACTTTTCATTTTTTTTCTAGGTGGAGTCTCACTCTAGCTTAGGCTGACCTGGAATTCACTATGTCATCTCAGGCTAGCCTTGAACTCACATCAATCCTCCTACTTTTGCCTCCCACGTGCTGTGATTAAAGGCACATGCCACCACGCCTGGCTCCATATACATTTTTTGTGTGATGACACGTTTGCTTTCTTGTCTTATGTTTTAAAAAAATTTTATTATATGTATGAGAGAGAGAGTGAGAGAATGGGCATGACAGGGCCTTCAGCCACTGTAAGCAAACTCCAGACATATGTGCCACATTGTGCATCTGGCTTACTTGGGTTCTGTGGAATTGAACCTGGGTCCTTTGGTTTTGTAGGCAAATGTCTTAACAGCTAAGCCATCTTCTAGCCCCCATCTTATTTTGCTTTCCTCCCTAAGTATGTGTCCCTACTTGACTTCCTGTGGCTTCAGGGAGCCAAGCTTTGAAATGTACAGACATGGGAAGTTTGAACTAGGTATGGAGGGAGTGTCGAAAGCACTTCTTGCCTGCCCTGTTTCTGCTATCAGTTCACAGAGCAGCCACTTCAAAGGAAGAGTCCTCCTTCTCCGGGCTGGGGAGGTGAGGGCTCAGTAGTTAAAGGCGCTTGCTTGAAAAGCCTGATGGCCCAGGTTCAATTCTCCAGGACCCACACAAAGCCAGATTCGCAAAGTGGCATGTATGTTTGGAGTTTGTTTGCAGTGGCAGGAGGTCCTGTTATGCCCATACTCATTCTCTCTGTCAAATAAATAAATAAACTGTATACCTACATATATATATATATATATGTATACAGTTTATTTATACATATATATACATACATATATACATATAAATACATATATATATACATACACACACACACACACACACACACACACACACACATATATATATGAATTATTTTTAAAGAATCTTTGTTCTTTCAGCTAGAATTTAACCCTGTCAACTGGCCAAGTAAGACAGTGGTTCTCTTGAGAAAACAGGCAAACAATTTGGAAGGACTATGAAAACCTGGCTGTAATTATAAGCAAGCAATTATCTGATTCAATTAGAGCGAGGCCAACCCAAATGGGGTATTGCTTGCTAAATTAAACTGCAGGGGAGAATCAAATATGTGAACCTAAACTTGAGATGTAACCAACTTTTTTAAGCCACAGAAAGCTCAGGTTCAACTAATCCCCATTTTCTGTTATAAAATTGGTAGAAGGGTGGAGCGTGGTGGTGCATGACTTTAATCTCAGCACTGAGGACGCCCAGATAGGAGGATCACTGCCTGATCTAGAGTGAGACCCTACCTCAAAAAACAAAAACAAAGGGCTGGAGAGATGGCTTAGTGGTTGAGGTGCTTGCCTGAGAAGCCAAAGGACCCAGGTTCGATTCCCCATTGCCCAAGTAAGCCAGATGCATAAGGTGGCACATGAGTCTGGAGTGTATGCGTGCCCGAAGGCCCTAGCACCTCATTCTCTCTCTCTCTTTCTGCTTTTTTTTTTTTTTTTAAATCTCTCTCAAATAAAAAGTTTAAAAAGCAACAACAACAACAAAAAGTTGGTAGAAGAGTCCAAGGCAATTGACATGGTATGGAACCATCTGTCAATGTGTTGATTTTTTGTTCACAATGCAAGCGATTTGACAATGATTTGGAGCATCAATGGTCAGTGAATTTGCACAGATGGTTGGGAGAATTTCTAAGGCTGATCCTAGCTTGGCTTCTTGCCTGTGTTACAACCCCAGGAGGGGTTCTAAAGGCATTCCCACCTCTTTGGGAGAGGCCTGAAGAACTAGTTGCTATGGAGACAAGCCTCATTTACATCTGATGGTTTTATTCTTGGAGAAAAATCTACTTAGTCCTCAGGTGGATAAAGGAGAGGAGGGGGCATGACATGAGGTCCCAAGACCCTTCTGGCCCAACCTCTGTGCAGATCATTTAGTAGTGATAAAACCAGAATTCCCAGTACAGGGAATTTCTATTTCCACTACCAGTTATATCTGCATACCAAGCTACAAGTTTAGAGTTATTCTAACCCACAGTGTTCTTACCCAATTTTTTCCTAATAGAAAAAAACACGACAGAAACTTATATTAAATATAAGCTCCAGGTATCTTCGTATGCTCCCCAAAGCAACATCTTCACCTGTAAGAAAGAGGTAATGCCAGGAACTCAAACTTCTATTGATCAACTTAAAAAAAGCTTGCACTTTGAGAAATGTGCCATAATTCTTTGGTAATTGTAACACTAAATACCTTATTAAATAAAGTTTATTATTTTCTTGTTTCTAGAATTTTGTTTTGTTTTTAAATATTTTTTTTTTGTTCATTTCTTTGAGAGTAACAGAGAGAGAAAGAGGCAGATAGAGAGAGAGAATGGGCGCGCCAAGGCTTCCAGCCATTGCAAACGAACTCTAGATGTGTGCGCCCCCTTGTGCATCTGGCTAACGTGGGTCCTGGAGAATCGAGCCTCCAATGGGGGTCCTTAGGCTTCATAGGCAAGCGCTTAACAACTAAGCCATCTCTCCTGCCCTTTTCTTTTGTTTTTGAAATTTTTTTGTTTATTTATATATTTATTTATTTGAGACTAACAGAGAAAGAGGCACATAGAGAGAGAGAGAGAGAAAGAGAGAGAGAGAGAGAGAGATTTTTATTTTTGTTTTTGGAATAACTCTTTTTCTCCTTCATTTCCTTCCTCTGTGTTCAATATGAGAAAATGCTGATGCATTTCATTTCATGCTTTTAGAGAAGCTGTGGAGTCTTGATTGTTGTGAATGGCCCTTCAGTCTGCTCGGCCAGGTCACAGCGAGAGTCTGAGGAGCTAGAAGTGGCCTCACTTAGCAGGGCAGCCACAGACCACCAGGTCAGGCGGTCTTGCACATTTCAGTCTTCCCTGAGTTCTGCTGGAATGTCCATCGTTCTATGAAGTAACAAGCCTAGAAAATGGGAAAAAGGTGAAGTTTGAAGACTGGCTTGGTATTTACAAGCTTCCTTCTTTCATTCTCTTCCTCTCTCTCTCCCTCCCTCTCTTCTTTCCTTCCTCTTTCCTTCTCTCCTTTCCTCCCTCTCTTCCTTCCTCCCACCTTCCCTACTTCCTTCTTTCTTCCCTCCTTCCCTTCTTCCCTCGCTTCTTTCCTCCTCCTTCCCCCTTCCTTCTTCCCTCAGTCCCTCTCTCCCTCTTTCCCTCCCTCACTTCCTTTCTTCCTTCTTTCCTCCTTCCCTCCCTCCTTTCCCTTCCTTCCTTCCTTCTTTCCTTCCCTCCCTCCTTCCTCTCCCTCCTTCCTTCCCTCTCTCCCTCCCTTCCTCTCTTCTTTCCTTCCTTCTTTTATTTCTGGTGCTAGAGGTTAAACCCAGGGCCCTGTGTGTGTGTGTGCCAAGCATGCGCTCTACCTGTAAACTACCCCCAGCTGCTGTTTTATTATTTTTTATTCTTTTTAGTTTCTTAAATGTTTTATTGACAACCTCCACACATATAGACAATATACCATGATCATAGTCCCATCCCATGACCTTCCTTTTTCCCGCCACCATTACCCTCTCCACTGAGTCCCTTTTTGCCCACTGCCCTTGGTCTATTTTGATGTCATCATTTCTTTCCCTCTTATTATTTAGTTTTATTTTTAAATATTTTTTGTTTCTTTGTTTGTAAGGAGAGAGGGAGGAGGGCGCCACCTTGCACATCTGGCTGCATGTGGGTAAGGGGGAATTGAAACCACTGTTGTTGTGTTTTGCAAGAAATTATGCAGGTTTTGGGTGGGTACATTCAGCTACTGTGAGGTCATGAATGTTACAGCCCACTTTGTATCTGGAAGATAGTATACAAAAGCACTCCAGTTTGTGAGAGAAATATGGAAGGGTTTGGAACTTTGTACTACAGAAGACTTGCAGCGCTATAAGCAGAGCTTGATGGACAGTTCTGCTTTGGGATTGAGAGAGACCTAGATACTGAGAGAAGTGTATACTGTGAAAGCTCAGCTTATGGAGTTTCAGAAGACAAAAAGGAATTTGTGAGGAACTTGGCTGGAAGCAATTTGTGTGCAGAGGCCAGACTAGTCCTGTCTGTGTCCTGAGAACTTGAACAAGGTAGAATTTGGAAGTCAAGGACTGGTGTGTTTGGCAGAGGAAAATACAGAGCAGATGGATATGAAAAATTTAAAGTTTGGTACAGAACAGAAAGAAATAAAAGTCCCAGGGGTTAGAGAGGGGCATAGTGGATAGGCACTTGCTTGAAAAACCTAAGGACTCAGGTTCAATTTCCCAGGACCCACATAAGCCAGATGTGCAGGTGGAACATGTGTCCATAGTTTGTTTGCAATGGCTGGAGGTCCTGTAGTGCCCATTCTGTTTCTCTCTCTCTCTCTCAGATAAATAAGAAATGACAGCTCCAGGTACAGAGACTGCTGCACCTGTAATTGTTCAGGATCAGCACTGCTGAGCATGGTCCAGCTGTTCTACATGGAGACAAGAGGAGGAATGCTGATTCTTTTGAAAGGAGGGAGCTTGAAGGAAGAATGCCAAAGGAGTTCCTGCTCCTCAAAAATTGGACGCTACCCATACTCTGGCACCAGATTAACAAAATTGGCACCATTGCTATGATGGTTTGAATGTAAATAATCTCATAGCCTCAAGTATTTTTTAAGTATTTACTTATTTGAGCGGCAAACGGATAGACATAGATAGATAGATAGATGATAGACAAAGAGAGAGAGAATGAGAGTATGTGTGCACCAGGGCCTCTAGCCACTGCAAATAAACTCCACACACATGTGCCACCTCATGCATCTGGCTTTATGTAGGTCCTTGGGGATTAAACCTGGGTCCTGGTCCTTTGTTTTTGCACACAAGTACCTTGACCCCTGAACCATCTCTTCCAGTCCCTGTCCAACTTGTTTTTAATCTTGCATTAAAATCTTTCCTTGCAATGCTATTTCTCCTCTTTGGAGAGGGAGTGTTTTCTCTGTGTCATCATGTATTAGAAGGATGTCACTTGTGTTCTGATTTTACAGGGCTCACAGTTAAGAGACAGTCTTGTGTCACAAAGATTTTTTGGTGTTTGGACTTTTGAATGACATTGGGATGAATAAAGATGCTGGGGATTTTTTTTTTTTATTAGTTTTATATTGTGAAAGTACAGTCAGTTTGGTACCATTATTAGGCTCATCCATGACCTACCCCCTTCCCATTGGCCCCTCCTTGTTGAGGTATATGGGTCATGCATTGTGGGGTTAGCCCACAGTTATAGGTATGATAAATGTCTCTGTATATCATTACCCAACATGTGGCTCTGACATTCTTTCCGGCCCCTCTTCCACAAAATTTCCCTGAGCCATGTTGGATTCATTTTTGGTCTGCTTCAGTGATGAGGTGTTGGGGGCCTCTGGGGCTCTTGCTCTCTGATTTGGTAGGCATTGATTTTTCTCTGTGTTGGTCTCCTTCCCCTTTATGCTGGTATCCGGTTCATCAGGAAAACAGCACCCTTGCTTTTTTCACCAATTTTCCTTAGTTTCAGTCAGAGCCCTTTTGAGGTATGATGGGGTGGCTCTCTCCTTAGGATCTGCATCTATATCTGAAAAAGAGAAGCAGATTCTCCAACGGAGAGTAAGTTAGCACCAGGTCAAATGAGATAACCCTTACTTTTTTTTATAGAGAGTTTAATAGGTGTAGGTCCTCTTGTACCCCATGATTGATGGTAACTTGAAATTGGAGAGTGGGCTTATGTTTGGATATCGTTCTGACTTGTCTCCCAGTTCCAGCTATGGGTCTTGTACCAATGAGAGGATCAGTTAGCCGAATCAAGAGCAGTTGGTTCCCTACCATGGCTGTGTGCCACTATTGCACTTGTGTGGGCATCACAACAGGTTATTTGCTGCTACGTACATTGGACCATGAGTTGCTTGGACATATATTGGTCGTTTCCCCCAGTGGCCCATGTAGCACCTTCTGGCACTAGACACACTGACTGTCTGGGGACTGACTCTCTCCTGGCTTCCAGCCATGCCATTCCATTTTACGTGTCAGCTGCATATGGTGTCTTCAGCAATAGGGTCTTACCTTTGGTGGGTCATCAAGTACTCTGACAGAAATCTGTCATTCTTTTAGAAAACCTTGTAGGTTTCTCTGATCAAAAGCTCATTGTGGGTGATGATGCTGGGGATTTTTTTTTTAAAGATTTTTTTTTAAATTTTTATTTATTTATTTGAGAGCGACAGACACAGAGAGAAAGACAGATAGAGGGAGAGAGAGAATGGGCGCACCAGGGCTTCCAGCCTCTGCAAATGAACTCCAGATGCGTGCGCCCCCTTGTGCATCTGGCTAACGTGGGATCTGGGGAACCGAGCCTCGAACTGGGGTCCTTAGGCTTCACAGGCGAGCGCTTAACCGCTAAGCCATCTCTCTAGCCCTGGGGATTTTTAAAGTTCAACTGATGCATTTTGTATCATGAGATGATCATAAATCTATGGTTGCCAGGGGCATAATGTGGTGGCTTGAATAAAATGTCATAGGCTTGAGCTGGAGAGATGGCTCAGCATTGAAGGTGCTTGCCTGCAAAGCCTAACAACCCGAGTTCAATTCCCTAGTTCCCATGTAAAGCCAGATGCACAAAGTGGGGTATGTACCTGTAGTCCATTTGCACCAGGTGGAGGTCCTGGTGCACCCATTTTCTCTGTCTCTCTTCTATCTCTCTCTCTGCTTGCAAATAAATAAAAAAAGTTATTTTATTTTTGAGAGAGAGAGAGAGAGAGAGAGAGAGAATTGTCATGCCAGGGCCTTTCAGCTACTGTGAACAAACTCCAGACAAGTGCACCTTCTTATGGCTCATGTGTGACATTGCATGCTTGCGTCACTGCATCTGGCTATGTGGGACCTGGAGATTCAAACATGTGTTCTTAGGCTTCATAGTCAAGTTCCTTCATTGCTAAGCCATCTTTCCAGTCCTATTTATTTTTATTTAAAGAATCTACTTTAAAAAAAATGTCCTTGGCTCATGTGTTTTGGATACTTGGTCTCTAGCTGGTGACATTTGAGAAAGCTGTGGCACGTTGGTGAAGTGGAGCCTGGTTGTGGAGGGCATGTGTCTATCAGCCCGGTTGCCCTGAGTGTCCGCTAGCTTAGCTCACCCCTGCTGCCTCTTCCCTGCTGAGAAGATGTGGTGCCCTGGTGTCTGCTCTGCTATGCTTTCCCTGTCATGATGAAGCTTCCTTTTGAAACTGAAAGCTGAAATAAAACCCTATCTTCAATAAGTTGCTTCTGGTCAGGTGTTTTGTTCCAGCAATGAACAGGTAACAGAAACAGATGGGAAACTTAAAATGTCACATCTGTGGACTGGAGAGATGGCTCAGCAGTTAAGGCATTTTCCAGCAAAGCTTAACCACCTGGGTTCAATTTCCCAATGCCCATGTAAAGCCAGCTGCACAAAGTAGAGTATGCATTTGAGTTTGTTTGCAGTGGCTCGAGGCCCTGGTGTCCATTCTCTCTTTCTCTCCTTCTCCCTCTCTTTGTAAATAAATAAATAATAATAAAGTGACATTTGCCCTGAGACCTAGAGGTTGAATAACTATATTTCGTATTGTAATTTCCAGTTTCAGATTAAAATTGTATGCCAGTGGTAAAAATAAGTAATGAGTTAATGGGGAATAAAGATGTATGGCCATATATTTTCACCTGTAAATTTCTTTTTAGTAGGAGCCAGAATTTATTGAAATAATGACTTAATAATATAGATGAATTTACAAATAAAATGAAAATAGTTCAATAGATATTTCAAAATATATGGTAGACACATGTCTAATGGAAAACCCATAAGCTTGGGAGTGAGAGAATTCTACCACTTGGGCCTGAGATGAGCTATTTAGCATCTAAAATATACATGCAAATAATTTGGTTTCTGCCTCCAGCTCAGACTTCTTTTCTGAACCACAGTTGCATATCTAATGTCCAGCCTAACAATTCCAATGGAAATGTAGAATTACTGGAAACAGTGCTTTCAAAATTAAGTTCCAGATGAGGTCCTCTCTATAAACAAAGATTTGTATAGAGTGTTCCACATTTATTAAATTCAGCTTCATTGTTCTAGTCGTTTATCACCTGTAAATTTTATTAAGAGGGAATCTCAGCTGTTCTTGTATCTACTAAGAAAGACTTAAGGTTTGAAGCTTTTCATTGCATAAAAGAGGGCTAGAGAGATGATTCAGTAGTTAAGGCTCCTGCCTACAAAGCTTAAAGACCCAGGGTCAATTCCCCAGTACCCACTTAAAGCCAGATGCACAAAGTGGCACTTGTGCCTGGACTTCATTTGCAGCAGCTGGAGGTCCTGGTACATTCATTCTCTTTCTCTCTCTCTCCTTGCAAATAAACAAAAACGGATTTAAACAAACAAACAAAAAAAAAAGAAAGAAAGAAATTTGTGTAATGTGGCTAAATAATTCCTGAAGCACTATGGAACTCTTGAGGACAAGGAGAAAATCTTGTCTTCTAATGGGCTTTATATACCTATCTATAGGATTCCAGGTCATCAGGTTTCCTGTGAGTTTTCTTTAGTTCTCAAGGGAGCCTGGCACCTGGTGGGCACCCCAGTGGGAAGGCTAATGCAAAGTGCAAAGGCATGTGCACCTTCATGCTCAAAACATACTCTGTTTTCATCCAGGATCTCACTATGCAGCCCAAGCTAATTGTGATCTTGTTAACTTCCTGTTCTCAAGGCCCAGAGTGCTGGGATTACAGGCACATGTCACCATGCTCAGCTTTCCAAACATAACCTTATATAAATACTAGAATTGATTTTCTTTCCCCAGGAAAAAAATAGGAACTCATCAGAAAGGGAATAAACCCAATCAAGCACTTAAAAAAGTCTTTTTTTATTAACAACTTCCATGATTATAAAAAATACCCCATGGTAATACCCTCCCTCCCCCCACTTTCCCCTTTGAAACTCCACTCTCCATCATAGCCCCTCCCCATCTTAATCAGTCTCTCTTTTACTTCTGATGTCTTGATCTTTTCCTCCTCTTATGATGGTCTTATGCAGGTAGTGTCAGGCACTGTGAGGCCATGGATATCCAGGCCATTTTGTGTCTAGAGGGAGCATATTGTATTGAGTCCTGCCCTTCCTTTGGCTCTTACATTGTTTCTGCCACCTCTTCTGCATTAGACCCTGAGCCTTAGAAGGTGTGATAGAGATATTGCAGTAGTGAGCACTGTGGTCATTTCTTTTCATCATCTTGATAACTTCTGAGTCATCCCAAGGTCACTGCCATCTGAATAGAGAAGATTCTCAACCAAAAGTGAGAGTAGTATTAATATAAGGGTGTGAACATTAACATAAGCAGCACTTTTTTTTGAAAAAAAAAACATAAAGGAAAGCTGGGCACATGCTTTTAATCCCAACACTCAGGATGCAGAGGCAGGAGGATCGCTGTGAGTTCAAGGCCACCCTGAGACTACACAGTTAACTTCAGGTTAGCCTTGGCTAGCGTGAGACCCTACCTTGAAAAAAAAAAAACCCAAAACCATAAAGGAATCATCATTTGTCGTATAGTGGAAAGGACTGGTCTTAGCCAGTCCTGGAAAACTTCTTCCTGGCCTTATACTTTGTGAGAGTTCATCAAAGAGGAATGAACTCAGAGAGATGTATGCAACAGAAAGTAAGGGTTATCTCACAGTATCTGATGCATGCATTGACAATAAGCATCTCTGGAACTAGTCTGGACATTCTGTCAGAGGTTAATGCACTATTTAAAGGTGAGGTCCGGGGATTCCTTGCAGATATACTTGAGGGAGCAGTGTTCAAGGTACTTCTGATCTGATGCCACAGATCTGATGCCACAGCACTAACATCTCATTGTTCAACAGCCTTGGCGTGACACTTGGTGTCTACACGCTGTGCACGGTTATTGCATGATCATGCTGAAAATACTTTAGATATTTTATTTGTTGAGAGAGATATAAAGAGGCAGATAGAGAGAGAGGATGGCCATGCCAGGTCCTCTAACCTCTGCAAATGAACTCCAGGTGTATATGCCATCTTGTGCACCTGGCTTATGTGGGTCCTCAGGATTCGAACCTGGGTCAGGCCTTAACCAGTGAGAAATCTCTCCAGCTCTAAAAATATCTTTAATTCTAACCAAGAAATGATATGACTAAGGGAAAAAATTCATCTGTTTAAAATATTAAAAACTGTAATCAAAGCTGGGCGTGGTGGCACATGCCTTTAATCCCAGCACTTTGGAGGCAGAGGTAGGAGGATCAACATGAGTTCAAGGCCACCCTGAGACTACATAGTGAATTCCAGATCAGCCTGGACTAGAGTGAAACCCTACATTGAAAAACAAAGCAAAAAACGAAACAAAACAAAAAAACCCTGTAATCAGTTCCTTTTGCATGGTGCCAAGGTAGGAAAAGAACTAGCTATCCGAGAATGCAGGCTACTCTCTTCTGCTGGTATCGCAGTGACTGTGTGTTTCTTCTGGCATCGTGTTGCTCAGATGAAAGACTCGACCAGAAACAGCTGATGGGGGAAAGTGTTCATTTTACCTTATAGTCTTGAAGGGAGCTCCTTGATGGTGAGGGAGAGATGGCAGAGCAGCAGCTGGACATCACCTCTGCCACAACATCTGGCAATTAAGAGCAAGAGTGTGAGCTGAACACTGGCAAGGGGGGGCTGGTTATAACACTCCAAAGCCCCACAACACACCTTCTCTGGCACGACTCTACCTCTCAAATTGCTACAGGGTGGGGACCAAGTATTCAGAACACATGAGTGCTGGGGGACGCCTGATCCTCACCACCACACTATGGAAGAGCTCATGAGAGCTGCTGGTAGCACAGTTCTGCAGAGCCCATGTGGGTACTTTGTTGTTGGCAAATCATTTGCTTCTCAGAGCACCCACTATTATTCCCATCATCTCTGTGCTTGTTGGCAAATAGCAAGCAGTAGGAGCTGAGTCAGAACCGAGCAGTGTTAGAGTTTTCAAACTCCATGGCTTTTCTAAGGCTTTCAAGGAGACAAAGCAAAATGCTTGAACATGAGTCCAAGAACCTGTATTCTAAGACTCTAGAATTCTAGAAAAGAGATCAGAATGATTCATATATATATATATATATATATATATATATATATATATATATATATATACACATAGGGTTACTTTATTTGAGAAAGAGAAAGAGGCAGATAGAATGGGTACACCAGGGCCTCTAATTACTGCAAACAAACTCCAGATTCATGTGTCACTTTGTGCATCTGGCTTTATGTAGGCACTGGGGAGTTGAATTCAGATTGTTAGGCTTTGCAGGCAAGTGCCTTAACCACTCAGCTATATCCCCAGCCCCCAGAATTAACTTTCTGGAGGCATAAAGCTGAGTCAGAAAGCAGATCACTCAGGAGGATAAAAGGTCGATATCAAACCAACTCTGTGAGTGTCCCCGCAGACAGAAATGGGCACAATGAGGACAACTCCATGTGCAAGTCTTGAAAAAATCCTTTTCACCTTTCCACAAAGAGTCAAGAGGGAAGGGTATTGAAATGTGGAGGACAAGCTCTTGAGACTGGATTCTGTCCTCAGCTCTTCTAAATATGTGACCCATGTCCTCTTTCACATCTCCATGTGCATCAGCGGGGCTGATCATTCTGCAATTGTCGAGATAAGCTTGAGATGGAAACGGGTACCAGCATCGGCAAGAGAGGGACAGTGAAACCGTCTGCAGTAGGCTTGGAGGCCACACAGGCCCATCAGTGTAGTCAGAGGTCATGAACCTGAGACAGAGGTACAGGATGCAGAACCCTAATCATCTGCATTGTTACTGGACAGTCTAAAGGTAAGGTCCCCAAACAAGGAAACAAAAAAGCTCTGAGTGATTTCTCATCCTGTCCAAAGAAGAGAGCACTGGTTTTCAGCCTGATGAAAACCAGGAGTGGTACAACTCTAAATGAAATAGGTCTTAAGATCAATGAGTTCCTTTTAACTTTACAACATGCTCCCTAAGCGACCCCATTTCTAGTTTTGTTTGTTTTATAGCTATTTTCATTTGGGGGGATGAGTGTTTTGGTTTCTATTCAATTGAACACTGCCCTATTCTTTTTTTTTTTTTTCGAGGCTGTAGCCCAGGCTGACCTGGAATTCACGGTGTAGTCTCAGAGTGGCCTCAAACTCACAGAGATCCTACCTCTGCCTCCCCAGTGCTGGAATTAAAGGCATGTGCCCCTATGCCTGGATATATTCTATTTTTTTCAAGGAAAGAGAGAGAGAGAGAGAGAGAGAGAGAGAGAGAGAGAGAGCGAGCGAGAGAGAGAGAGCACACAGGCATACCAGGGCCTCTAGCCGCTGAAAACTCCAGACACATGCATACGCTTTGTGTATCTGGTTTTACGTGGGTACTGGGGAATTGAACCCAGGTAGTTGGGCTTTGCAAGCAAGTGACTTAACCACTGAGCCATCTCTCCAGTCCATCAACGCCCTATCATTATTGTAGCTGCTATCTGTTGCGTAGCAAGAACCCCCAGACTTAGTGGTAGGAAATAGTTCATGACTTAGTGAAGATCTGGAATTTGAGGGAAGCCTGGCTAATTCTTGTGTTGAGTCTCACACAAAGCTGTCATGCAGACGGATAGGAGCTCTGTCATACCGTGGTGATGTTGGTTTTTATGGCTGTAGCTATCATCAGAGCAATGGCCAGCTCAAGGGTCCCTGGAGTAGGATCAGCTTCTAGGCTCACTCAGTGGCAGATCAGGGTCAGCTGTTCTCCACTGTCTGTTGGGCTGGAGGCTCAATTTCTTGCTTGATGTTGGTCAGAGGCGGCCCTCAGTAAGTACGAAGAACCTAAGAGAATATGACAGCCAGAGAGAAATCACAGACCTTTGTCACCTCCCAATGGAGGTGACAACATGTCTCTTTGCGGTGACATCATGTCTCTTTGCTCTATTTGTTAGAAGACTATCACTAGGTCCAGCTCACACTCAAGAGGACAGGGTCACACACAGGTATTAACACCAGGAATCAGGGGTCACTGAGGCCGTATGAGAAACTAGACGTCACACTTACCTGCCTATGGATTGTCGTGGCAGGACGGGGCGGTTGTCATGAGCGGTGAAAACTAACGTAGCTGATTGCCTGGTGTAGTGGTCAGCTCCATGTCGCTGGGATGAACATCCAAACCAGGCACAGTTTATAGGAAGACGAGTTTATTTCAAGCTCACAGATCTAAGGGAAGTTTCATCACTGGAGGAGGAACCTGGCTCTCATTCACAAATCCAAGCAGAGCAGAGCGACACCACTGAATGGCCGGCATACTCCACACACAGCCCAAAGTCAGCAAGCCTCTTTGCCTACGCTTGCTCGGAAGTCACATCCACCCCCAACACGCCTTAGGACTGGACTGCAGAATCTTCCCCTCTTCAGTGACACCTCCTGCAGCCAGGCAGCCGGAGATCCAAAGTCATACGGGTTAATAAAACACAGGAATTTCTTGGGGTCATGCATTCAAGCTACCACCCCTAGTTAATGCTGAAATCCCAAACTATGTTGAAAATCCTCTCTCTAAATAAGAAGTCTAGCTGTTTGCTTTTCAATAGATGTATTACATTAAGTGAATCACCCCTCCTGAGTTTATTTAGGGCAACGAAAGAGCAGCCACACATTAGCCTGCTTGTGGTCCCTGGTCTCTGACGTGGGCTTCTCCTTGACCAGCTCTTCTGCCTTGACCAGGCAGCCTAAGTCCCTCGATGTATGGTTTTCAAAGTATATTTACCTTCCATGAGGGTCAACAGCCTTGATATTTGGAAGAGGCCTCTGAGCAGTTGATGGAAATGTTTTCTCTCCCGTTAGAGCTGACTCTCGTGTTGACATTTCAGCTGAGAAGACAGGGTTGAACTGAGGAGAGGGTGGAAGAGGGTGACAGGAAGGGACCGGCGGGGGCGGGGGGAGGTCAGAGAAGTTCGGTTAACTCTAAAGCTTCATGATGACTTGATTCTTTCAAAAGGAGAAAAGAAAAAAAAAAGTAGAAAGAAAGGAGAGTTCTAACAGCCAACCTAAGAATTTGAGACCTCAATAAAAAATTTATGCTTGTCCCAGTATAGTTCAAATGAGACCAAAACGATTTACATTTA